>NC_080712.1:20740145-20947645 GCF_019097595.1 Hemibagrus wyckioides | reverse complement strand
AATGTATTAAGTCTGCCAGTCTGTTCTTCAGTGCATATGTCCATTTGGCCATGCACCTTATGCTTGATGTGTCTGTACTCAAGCTCTCAAAAGCTCACTCCAGCAGCATAATCCCAAGAATGGCTGACAGGTTTTTGGCTGCCTGAGGTCTGTTATCTTTTTTTCATAAGCAGGTCTGTCACTCTGAAGAGATTTGAGGATGTTCCATGGAGAATTTCAGAAGCTATGCTCCTCTTTGTCTTGGTTTAACAAAAAAAAAAACCTACCAGTACTAAAGTAAATAATACTACTACTAAGGTTTAAAATAAATTTAGTGTTCACAAATTGGAAAAAAACATTGCTTTCTGTTGTGCTCAGGCTATCCTTTTGTTCACTAAGTGAAGAGCAGTTTTGATGAGCTGGCAGGCTGGTGTGAGATTTGACATGTGAACTGCAAGCTGATGAATAAATGAGGGCCAGATGACTGGACAGAGAAACCCTTGGTGTCTGCTGACTCAGAAAGGTGAAAGAAGAGAGGACAGATTACTCTGAGAACTGTGCAATAATGAGCTGCTTGTTGTGACCTTCAAGTTCAGGTCGAATTGTTTTTTAGTGGCCACATGCTATGAACTTGACCAGAAGGTGTTTGCGTGCATGTTTTATTGATTATGCAATGTTTGTGTGCTCTTGTGGATCAGGTGAGGAAAAACAGGGTTGACATTGGCCAATCAGTTTTCAGCCACATTTTTAGAGAGTTAACATTGAGCGATTGTCACGAAACCTGCCCATGTAAGCACACTCTAGTAACCTCTGGAACTTCACACAAATTGACCAATGGCATGCACTACTTCTGTATTTGAACTTAAAAAACAGGTATCTCTTTTAACATAAAGTCAAAATGATTAATTGGCAAGTCTGATTGAGCATTATTGGTAAAAATAAATAATATACAGTGATATGTATCATGATGAATTGATTGCTTGATTAAATATTCTCCATAGGAAGAATATGAGCACCAGCCATTCAGCTTTTAACAAGCATTTGACAGTGTTAGAAACAAGCTGTCATCCTAAAACCTAAACAGTATCTTCATCTAGTTTTCTGTGCAACTTGGAAAGCGCTGGTAACTGGGGGTGCAAGCACTTCAAAGAGTGCTCGTACCACTCATTTCTGTTTCTTGGCTACTTCTCTTCCTATTTTCTACTCCTCATCTCATGTTCCTCTCTCTTCCCCCTTCTTCAGTCACTGGTAATATATGCTCGCTCTGTCCCCATCCCTTTTCTACCCTCTTGTCAGACGAATGTGCTGCAGCTCTTGATGAGGTTTGTCTCTGTCTCTGTCTCACTCTCTCGCCCCCGTCCCTCTACCTTCCTTTATATCTCTTTGACGTCTTTTTTTTTTATACATCTGTAATCTATTTTCATGTTGCTATGGTTACACTGTGGGCTCTTGGAGCCTCTGTGCCAACACGCCAAGACCTTGAGAAACAAAGAGATCAGCCAAGGCTCAGAGGAAGAGAGCCTCTCAAGCTGGTGAAGCAAGCCCACCCACCACAAACTGTAAAAAATCAGACCTGCACTGGCTGATTCAAAACTTTGATTTGAAGCACTTTCTTTAGCCTTCTACCCTCTGTTGCCTAGAAACGTTCAAATAATGATCGAATATGAGCATTAATTTACTCAGTCATAGTTTTGAGCATTTGTTTTGGGTTTTTAGTTGATTTGGTGCTATTGCAGTACTGTTGCTTTGAGATTGCATTAAACACTGTTTTTGTTTTACAGGAAAAACGTCAAAGCCTCTGCCATCTGCCGCTACTCAATCAAAGACGTCCAGCAGGTCTTTGAAGGGCCCTACATGGAAAGCCAGGAGGACGCTGGCGCCAAATTGACTGAGTACACGGGGAAGGTGCCTGATCCGAGACCTGGCTCGGTAAGCTCTGCAGTTCTGAAGTCTCCTCTTACTCTTGCCTGCTTATCTTGATCCATCCGGCTCCACCTGCTTGCTTTGTGCTCCTACGTGACAGATGTAGCACGGACAGAGCGTTGCAATTAGACTGAGGAGAGCAAAGCAAGCATGAAGCAAAGCCTCAGTGATGAGATTCTTATGGCATAATGGCTGATTGCCATGGAGATTAGGATCAAGAATAAAAGACATGTCAAGATGCCAAGACATTTATAATGAGTGCCTCTGCAGATATATGACATTTCATTTTCAGAATTAATAGCTGTTTAGCTTGTCTAAAAACTTGTGAGAAAACAGTTTGGTGCTTTAAACCTGTCAGCCTTGGTTAATTAGAACCTAAACACTTGCATGCTGGCATGGATTGGTCTTTCCTGTAGGCTAAAATTGTGCAGTGTCTAACAGCATGGGACAGGATGCAGTTTTTTTACTTTAGTGATTTTAGCTTTTTTTGTTTGCAGGCCAGCGGAAATGCAGTAGGTGGTGCATGGTGTGATGTTTTTGCATTTTGACTTATCTTTTTGACTTACCAGTATTCCTTCCAATCTTTTGCTCCTCAGTGCATCACAGATCAACTCAGGGAAAAAGGCATCAAGCTCTCCACTGACCTGCCAGACGACGTGCTGCATTTCATACGCCGTCATCCACTAATGTCTCGACAGGTTCTTCCTCTAGGACAACGCCCCCTGCTGTTTCGGAGGACCGTAGACTACACTAAAATAGTGGTGCACAAAGTGACAGCTCTAGATGGCCAGACTTATCACATGCTCTTTATTGGGACAGGTGTGTTTTACGAAGGGTTTCACAACTATTAGTCAATTTGTCTAGTCTGACTGAGGGAGAATTTGGTTTGTTAGTGATTTGGTTTGCTTGGGTTTCACATGGCACATTATTTGCCAAAGAGAAAGCATTAAAACAGCTCATAAAACTCATTTCATTCATTGGTCAGAAATAAGGCAATGGAAGAATGTAAACAAACCTTTGCCAAGTTTGTGCAGATATCACAGAATCATTTGGGCACAAAGAACACACGCATTATCTCTTTTTGTTCGTCGGGTTGAAATATCAAGGAGACTACATCTGTGTTCTTTGGCTCCGTTTGAGTCTTGCGAATCAGTTGAACAGCTTGCATCTACTAAAAATTTCATCCATAACTTAAAACACATGCCATGCTTGCTTCACTTCCCGCACTTGGGCTGATTAAGTATCAAATAGCTTTCTCACTAGACTATCAGACTGGTTGTTTTGGCTTGATGTGAGTGTCATCACTGTGTTCTCACCTGCCTGAATGAATCACACGGGGGGGGAACAGGTTTTAATTCAAACAGACTAAACTCTGCATATATGAAAGCACATTAAGTCTTCGTCACTTCAGACTGAGCAATTAGAAATTCATCATGTTGCGTTACTGAAGCATGTGGGGTGGCTCAGGTCTGTGTGTGGTGTTTGGCATGTGATTGTGGTATTTTGTTCCTCAGTTTCATTGATAATGTTGGATGTTTGCATGCTTCAGATGAAGGTTGGCTCCAAAAAGCAGTAGAAGTTAAAGGTCAGCTTCACATTATTGAAGAGCTGCAGCTGTTTGAGGAGCCACAGCCTGTGAACAATATAGTCATCTCTCAGAAGCAGGTTGGTAAAATAGACAAATGTCCTTTACAACAGAAGAATATATACCAAAATCATATATTTGTTGTTTTTAAATATGACACTCCATATTTATCCTGTTGTGTCTGGTTGTTGTTTCACCTCTAGATGAGTGTGTATGTAGGCTCACCCTCCGGTGTTGTACAGCTGCCCTTGTCCACATGTCACAGATATATGTCCTGCTTTGATTGCGTGTTAGCACGGGATCCATTCTGTGCCTGGGATGGGGCTGAATGTGTAGAGATCACCTCACGCACAGACAGGTACGTGTCTAGCATTTGTTTGTCTAAGTCCAGAGTCCATCAGGGCAATTTGTCTTCCTCAATCCATGGGACATGTCACTGTTTTGTGACGCTCTGATGTTCTAATCTACACATATATTGCCTTATATTATTAGTAGTTACTGTACATACCCGTGCACTGAAAACAAGCTGGAGATTTGAAATGTAGTTAGACTTCTTAGGAGTTCTATGTGGATTCAACCAGAACTAATTGTTATCTTTTTTTCTTCTTTTTTTTAATTATGTGCAGATCCAATCTGACTCAAGACATCCTTAATGGGAATGAAGGCTGTGCAAAATCTGCAGCAGATGGTATGCATACTGATTTTCCCTTTAGTGCAATGTAACAAGAGAAGCATTCATTGCTTCAAGAAGACAATTTTAAATAGCTTAAACTGTTTATATAAGTTTATATAAGCTTTTATGCTTTTAAGGTGTTCGGCATGATGATATTAAACTCTAACCTGTTCAACTATCATGAGATGTTTTTTGATAGATAAAGGCATCCACTAAATGTAGTAAATGTAAATGCATAATATTAACACGTTCCAAGCACCCTGTGTAGGCTTTATTTGCTGTGTAGGCATGGATTGCAATTTATAATCGAATTGCATCTCAAAATAGATAGGTATAGTCCTTATATTTATGAAATCAATAGCATTTCAGGCAATTATATGTTAACTTAGTTAGGCAATAAAGTATTGCTGTTACCAGCATAGTTATCATTCTAATAATGTACAAAGAAGTTGCAAATTGTGATGCTTATTTTCAGAATCCTTGAGCAATTTTGAAGAACTCAACCTTAAATGAACGAATGAACGAACAAATGAATGAATGAATGAATGAATGAATGAATGAATGAATGAACAGACCTCCATAAGATTATACTCAGAATGCACTTGAAAGGCATTTTATTGGTGTTAGTCACTTATTAACATCTGTACATGAAATGCTGACTGCCCTGGTTTCATTTTCAGGCTTGGTGCAACATCGTGTTCGCTCCGTGATGGCAGGTGATGATGTGCTTCTGCAGTGTGAGCTCAGCTCTAATCTCGCAACCCCACAGTGGACAAGGAACGCCAAGCAGCTGAAGGGCTATGGGCTGAACTCAGGCTATCGCATTGGCACTGATGGCTTGCTGGTGATTGAGGCAAAACCAGAGCAGAGTGGCAACTACAGTTGCTTCGCTCTGGAGAATGGCGTCCGAATCCACATAGTGATCTACACTTTGATTGTGCAACAATACCTACCACTGCCACCTCACGCAACGCTCCATCCCAACTCCAATGGCAGCAATCTAGCACCACAACCTCCCTATCCCCTCCCACCACAGTTCCAGTCTGTGAGGAACATGGAGGCCATGTACATCACTCTGATCACCATCCTTGGTGGATTGTGTCTGGTCCTGACTGTAGTGCTGCTGTATGTGGGTTTCTGTGTGCAGAGCAAACGGGGGAAGTACTCTCTCCGAGCAGCAGCCCAAGCTGACAGAAAGAAGAAGAGGAATGACCGCATGGAGCTGAAGACTATCTCCAGCCACTGTAACGGGAAAGCAAAACCACCCGATGGACTACTGCAGATTGTTCCTGGAGAGGCCCAGGTTTCCTCCAATAAAGAGCTTCCTCCTGCACCTCCACTTCCTCCACCTCCATCTAACTCTGAGTTGGACTACACCAATGGCTTCTCAGCCACACTGCCAAGTGTCTTACGCAAAATGAACGGCAACAGTTACGTGTTACTGAGACAAACTGACGGAGACACCACATCTCCAATGTACTACTCTTTCACCGAGGAGCTCAACCAGATTCTGGAGAAGAGGAACCACACACAACTGTGTAGCAAACCTGATGAGAGTTCAGTATAACCCTTCACAAACAATATGGTACCTGCTAAATGCTCAGAAAGGATTTTGTTGCAGCTACAGCCTATATTGCATTCAAACAGAAAATGGAAAATAGGCTGACTGATGAAAGTTTCTGTTTTATATTTTCCTGTCTAGTGACATTTTTTTTTTAATTGTCTCTTATTTTAAAGAGAATGGATTCACTGAACGTGAAAAACAAGAACAGAACAAAAGTAGTGACACAAACACATAATGCATAATCTACCTCGGAAGACTGTTGCTATAATAAGAGCACTGTGTTCCACTGGGAGTGTGAGATGGGAGGTGGCGAGGAACAGCAGGTACAGAAGTCTGCCTGTGTTGTCAAAGCATGGATGCTTCACATGAAATGCAGAGGAAAAGGTCCGGACAGAAACATGCAGGATTATGGAATATTTTAATCCATTGGTTAAAGAAACTGCTGGCTGGAGTCTAATAATTTCAGAAAAAAAAAACACTTTTAATGTGGATGTGGCTGCTTCGGAGCAATACTGCTGAACTGCACTAAATGTTGATATTTTCTATTGAGATAATCTGCTATTTATGTCACCACTGACCACACTGATGACTCAACTAACTGCATTTAATGCACCAGTGAACACTGAGAGACATTAACATTATGACTTCAGCTTTTATAGCTTGATTTTTGAGGAAAAACATGAGAGTGATAGTATTAACTAATGGGTTGCACTTTAAGAGCGAAAGGCATTTGTTGTAAATGTTGCTTGTTATGCAAGAGCTAGAGCGTGCTGCGAGGATCAGAATGGAAATCCTGGTTTTGTAATATAAAAAGAGGATTCTTCAAAAATCAACACAGTTGCTGGGTCAGAGTCAAACGCTTTACTAACCACTAAATGAACATGTTTTTTTTTTTAAGGATGACACTATTAAGACATTTCACAATTCATAAACCAGACAAAAAGAATTGTAAACAGTAAACAGTCATTCTTCTCTGGTTCAGAGCCATTCTCTGTCTCATGTGGTTTGCTCATGACTGAGTGTTGGTACACTTCCCATCTTTCATCGCTGGAACTTCAGAAAGTCTAACCTGCCAGTTAACCATGACAACAGAGAAGCAGAGGTAAGCTGATGCTGATGTTCTGCGAGTATTCTCTTAAAACAGAAAGTTACACCCGATCCTCCAGACAAGCGTTTTAATCTTACCTGGGACAAGCAAATTAGTACAAAACATTAACGACAAATTAAATTCTATGCACAGTAATTATTACTGTTTCAAATTGCTGAGAAGGAATTACTCTTACAGTGATAAGTGTTTACAAGAAAATGTTTTGATTTTGACAGTTAATCAAATAAATCTGCTCCAGGAAGTTTATTAGATTTATTGCGTAAAAGGATGTGAGGTCTTCTTTGGCCTCTCCTCAGCTCTAATCTCTCTCTCTCTCTCTCACACACACACACACACACACACACACAGAAAGAGAGAGCGATAGAGGAGTAGCTTTGCTATTTCGGTGGAAATGCACAGATTGCAATAATGCTAAGACGAAAATATCAAGGCCACAGGACACAGCTGAGATTAGTTATGCTGATCCATCTTTCCCTCTCTCCCCTTTTTCTCTTTTTCTGTGTGTGTGTATAGGGGGGATTTAAGTGCATTAAATTCACCATCAGTTTCTCCTCTTTTTCCAAATTTCTCATATTTTGTCCTCCTATCACCCTCTCATCCAACCCTGCTCTGTCCCCCAAATCTCGCATCTACTTATCTCACAAATTGCTCCCATTTTCTTCCAGAGCTATGATGTCGGGAACAGATGTGTGCATGCACTATGCTCCCTCTGAGGCCCATGTGCTCACAAGCTGGTTGTTCAGGCACCACATGTGATGTTTTACGTCCCCCAGATCCAGCTTAGTAGTGAGAAAGATGTGTGAGATTGTATCTAGCATGCCAGGACATGACTGTATCTTGAATGTGGTCTTAATTCAAACCAAAGGCTTTAAAATCCAAGCCACATTAAAGAAAATGAAAAAGAACAGAGCGAATGTTTAAGGAAAGGTCATTAGAGAGATTTAGCCAAGGGTTGTCCATGATTAGGTAAAGGTGTGTTACAGGGAACAAGCAGAACTGACTGATATTCTTACAGCATATACTCACATTATGTTATTGGTCTGGATGTGCGAGTTATTCTGAGCATTACTCATCTTTGATTTTTTTTTTTTTTTTTTAATATCTGCTTTACAGGTTTGAAGATCAGTTTGCTGCAGGCTCATGCTTTGCCTCAAAGAGAGGGAATATCCAGTAAGCCAGAAATGAAGCACTTTATAAACAGTGGACTTTCAGCATGAAGTAATGGATTTATCAAAGAGAAATAATGGAAGCACAAGTGTTTTTAAATAATTGGGTCAATAGTTTGTAGTCCCGCAGCTCTGTACAAAAATGCCTTCCTGAGTTTACAAAAGCAATCTGAGTAAATCAATCTTAATCTTAATTTGCCCCTTTCCAACTTTATCCATTTACAGTGGGTGTTGAATATGGGTCAGTGTTTATATCAAATTCTTGTACATTTTATATTTTATTATTTATTTTCTTAAACATTTGTGCAAGTAATGATGTATGTCTAAACCTTTTTTTTTTTTTTTTTTTTTAAGTTTTTTAACAAAATTATACCCCTGGCATCAGATGTTCTCTTTATTTTAATAAAGGAAGTAGCATTTAGGCATCCATTAAGTGCAAACTGTATTTCATATATTTGGAGCTTGTAATAAAGACCTATATTTCAGGCTCTCATGAGAAAACCGTTGTATGCCTTGTGAGTGGTATTCAGGAGTGTGTAGGCTGTCTCTGGATCTGCACGTAGAAACAGTTTAGAGTTGTGTCTGGACAAGACTGAGAGAAATTACAGTCAGCGTGCATGGTTCTGACATGCTCACGTGCTCTCTCTGTGGGAAACACTCAGTCACCCCGAGCTGTGTGTGTCCAGACAGGCCTGCACTCAGCTACACAGGCTAAATATGGAAGTGAATATGACTCCAGGGAGAACATACGAGTGGTGCTTTGTGTTTCAGTGCTGATAATGCAATTAACATGTGAGCTGAGGGATGTGCAATGTGAATTAATTGAAAGTGTATATTTACAGTTCCTTCTCATTAAATCCCAATCACGATGTTGACACCTCCAAAAGCTTCTACTTTTGTTCTTATGAAGTAACCCTAAAACTTCCTTCAGGGAGAAGCGTCAGCAATATTTAGGTATTGTCCGTGGCAGATAAAATCAAATCAAGTTCCTCTTTTGAGTTCTGCTATCCATTACCTGGGCAATAAACATTTTGTTGTCTTGCTTATAACTTTGTCAGTAGAAAACAGAGAGTTGAAATGAGGTTACAATCTAGTATGTTTAAGGAAATTGAGCTGGAACAGCTTGTTCTGCCCGTTATTGTTTCGTAGTCATGAGGCATCGGATCTGTTTACTCCCAAATTGCTACAGGGAGAGACACACTCGCAATACATCTTCATTAAGAAAATTCATCCACTCCTCTGTGTTACAGGTTTGTTGTCAGCATGCCAATATTCACTGTAAATCTGTGTATATAACAAAATCGTGGGTGAATATGAAAAAAAAACGAACACCTGATATTTTTTATCTGTTAAATGATATAAAACAGCATATTTTGTATCAGACCACACAATTTTTAAGAAAGCAAAAATAATGGAACATGTGACTGACCGGTGTTTCTTGTTAATCAGGTGTGTCCTGTTAGATTGTTTATTTGTGTGTTTAAACAATAATTAGATTTGAATGTCTACTATCACTTTTAGCTTTCAGTTTCATCTGTGTACATTTGTTAAAAAGATACAGGAAGATAAGAGAGCTGTTTATGGGTGTAAAACAAACCATTTTGAAGCTGTGAGAAAAGGGTAAAATCCATCAAAGCCACTGCGCAGGCATTGGGAATAGCAAATACAAAATTTGTAAAAAGAAAGAAACCACTGGTGTACCGTTTAACAGACATAAACAGGCCGACCAAGGAAAACAACACAGGCCATCAAAATCCAACGTTTGAAGAAGCAGAAATATAGAGGCCATCCAACAAGGTGCCAAACACTCATCAGTGGTAAGATTCAGGAGGCCAGATTGGAATTTATAAAGAAATATAGAGATCCCTCTACAATAAAGGGATGGAAAGGTCAAAGTGTGGAGAACGAAATGCTCTGCTCATGACCCAGTACATATCAGCTCATTGGTCAAACGCTGTGACGGTAGTGTCATTGCTTGGGTTTGTGTGCCTGCTTCCGGAAGAGTCTCACTAATCTTTACTGATGGGAGCAGCAATGAATTCAGAAGTCTACAGAAACATTCAGTCAATTTACAGAGAAATGCATCCGGTCTAATTGGGAAGAACTTCACGCATCATGCAACAAGACAATGGCCCAAAACTCACTGATAACAGAACAAAGAACTTCATTCAGGGGGAAAAAGTGGAAGGGTTTAAACTGGCCAAGTCAATTTCCAGATCTTAACCCAACTGAACAGCATTTCACCTTCTGAAGATGAGACTCAAGAGAGAAATCCCCACCCCCATCCCACCCCCCAAAAAAACATACAACCCTGAAAGATGCTGTGGTACAAACCTGGAAAAGCATCACAAGAGAATAATCCAACAATTTGGTGATGTCAGTGGGTGGGTTGCTGGCTTGATGTAGTTATTGCAAGCAAGGGATGTTGTTAGACTTATCTGCTCCTATACTTTTGCTCATCTAAAAAAAAAATGGGTGATACAAAAAGTTGTTTTATGTCGTCTAACACATCCCGATCTAAATACCTGGAAATAAAAGCTGAGATTCTCATCTCATATCCACATGTTGATCTCAAACACAATTTTTTTAAAGTGTATAGCACAAACAAATGAATTGAATTGCCATTCCAGTACTTTTGGAAGGGACACTGTGTGTCAAAAATGTCATTCCAACAAACAGAATGTAGGACATAAAACAAATATTGAAGTAGCAAATTCAGTCTTGCTAGGATTCAGTTTGGATTTAAGACACACCTCGCTGCTGAATCTCTGCTCTTTCCTGGGACTTGAGCTAGGAGGGTTATGTAAGACCTGGAGCAATACACCATATTACACCATCACACTGCACCACACTCTCACTCTCCTCTGGGACTGAGACGGTAAGAGTCTGTGCTGATATGAACATCTCAGATGGTCTGCGTCACTGAAACCATGGTGAGGTTGATTGTAATTACCCCAAAAGATCATGCTTGTGTAAAAGATTTAAGCTTATCTCGGCTCATAAACACTCAGGGTTACCCTCATTATAAGAGGGAAGGTTAATTAGCACCTGTAGTGCCTGTATAGTGTGACTCATTATGCAGCTTTAGAGATTCATATTTAGCACAGCGGTTTCAGTCAAAACATCAGTCTTGTGCTGTCACAGTTGTCAGTCAAGCCTATCACTTGTAGTGAGGGTGTGTGCTGTACTTTCCTGGCAGGGATTCAATAAAGGTTGCAAAATCTGAGCTGTGTGTGGAGGTTTGTCTTTCTCTCTCATCCTCATCTTCTAATTTACAACGTGCTATTGTACAACCTGTTGTCAACCAAACTAGTTTGTGACTCATACTTCATAATTCATTATTTAGCCCTCTGGGCAAGTGAAATCTTCAGAGTGCTGAATAGGCTCTTGAGTTCGTTGCCTAGAAACCAAACTGATTACAAGTAACGTAATAATGAATGACCAGCTAGTTAAATCGGAGTAAAGATAATAAACACGTATATGATTATTATCCTTGTCTAATTGACTTCTAATGTAGCACATTGTGATTGTACCCTTAATAAAAAAAAATTGTCCAATTTTTCAGTGATGAGATGAGGTGTTTCATCCTTGAATTAAATATAAAATATATTATTTGAGGCTGGCTAGCTATTTTTTGGAGACCTGTAACTGTGAAGTGGCTGCATGCTAGCTGGAGAGTTTTATGAAAGATTTGTGGCAAAACTTTGCTTGTTATTTTTCATCAGTATTGTCATATAACAGTGTGTTCCTGATCAGAAACAGTTCTTGTCTTCCACACATGCTAATTAATCTCAAATAAATCACATTTCAGTTGTTGTGTGAAGTGCAGCAGGCAGTAGGATTCAGTAACACGGGCTATAGATACAGCGTCGAGGCGTTTCACACCAGCGTGAAACACATTAAACAAATTTAAATATACCATATGGAAATATTTGTTTTGTGAAAGTCACCATGTTTTTCCCCCCCTTTTTTCAGAATGTCCAACCCATGTGATACATCCGGAGTGAATTCAGGTGGACGAAACATGAAATGTACAGTATATTCATTTATTATATAAGAGTATATTCTAAACTGTTTGATCTTACCTAAATTCATCTTATTCATCTTAAAGTAAAAGTGGTAGCGGTTTCAACACCTACATCTGTTCTGATGTGATCTGACCTTTCTAAAAGTTCACTGCTGTCCATTTTTCTTAGCTTGCATTTTGTATAATTAATGAACCATCATTTGCAAAGCCACTACTACAAATACCCTTATTGTTTTGACACAGACCTGTCATGCGAAGGCGGAAAAGGCGGAGGTGTACTGGTTTTTCTGGTTAAGTTGTAGGTGTTTACTGGTGTTTTGATGTGTTATAAAAATGGATTAAATGGTTTAAACTGTCAAACTGGAGTTACAGGAGTGTGGATTGCGTGCAAACACTGTTTGGTTCATTGCAATGGAAAATGTCATAGCACTATTGTTTTCTAGTGCGTAGTAACACAGTGAAAGTACACAGAACAGCAGCAGGAGGAAAAGTATAATCCCAAATTTAATTTACAGCTTTGGGGTGTTTCAGATAGCCTCTTTTGCTTTTGGTCCCAGATCGGTGCAGGTAAAAATCTGTTCCTGTTTGGCTTTAAGCCCATCCAGTCATACAGAGCCCAGCAGAATTTGGACATGTGCACCACAACATTTCTAAACTAAAGGAGTTTTCAGAGCGCGGTTGCTTAGCAACTAGTCTGTACAGTACGAGCCCCTGCAGTTCCCTCCTGAGTGTGTGTTTTGCCTGTCTCAGCAAGGCAGCCCTAAATCCTGTTCCATGGCTCAGCCAGAGCCTTAAAAACCAAATGAGAAGGTGATGCCTGAGGTGCAGCTGTGACGATGACATTTGCAGCATTGTGTGGGAGGGCTCATTGCTGCAGGAACTCATCACTGCACTATAACTTTAAACAGTGACACATGAACTTCACTCAGACATCTGAAAAAAGAGGAAATTCTGGTGGAATAAGTGGAAGCAGGGGTGTACAAAACACTGGCTTAGACACCCAACACAAGCAGATTTTGTTCCTGGGCTATTAGTTTTAAATTTGTAGTTAAAATGTAGTTAAAATGAGAATAAAAGAATTTCAAAAGGTTAGATGTACCATGGAACATTGCAAACACCATCATCAACAAATAGAGAAACTGGAGCACCACAGTGACATCACCATTAACAGGACGTCATTCCAAAATCTATAAAAAGGACAAGACAAAAACTTACCAGGGAGGCTGCCAAGAGACCTACGGCAACATTAAAGGAGATTTCTGACAAGTACTGATTACTATCTTCATGTGACAATATTCTTCATGTCAGGGCTATGGGGTATGCCGGCTAGATGATGAAAGGCCTTTTTCCACCAAAAAATAAAAAATCAATTCTGACAAATTCTGATAAATTCAATAATTTATCTTGGGTTGATTTATCTTGGTTTTTCATTTATCTTTTTTTACAAACCTGTGAATTATATAGGGGGTGGTTATATGGAAAGTTAGAATCATTATTCTACAGTGACAAGGATTGTTTAAAAATGAAGATCCTTCATATACATGTATATACTGTGAAAATAATGTGCTGATGGTGCCATCTGTTGAGATTCAGTCGTAAATACATGTCCAAATGCCTAAATTGTCAGTTATAGAAGAATAAACAGCTCTTTAGAGATGGTCATAATAAAATGGGGTGGGGAAAACAGTGTACACAATCAATTAGCAAATGTACTGCTTCTGCTTTTAGCTTATCTTCTTACATCACTATCTTACCCAAAATAATTTGAATGCGTGTTTGACAGTACGGCAACGATATAAATGTGTAATTTGGATTTTCCCAAGATGAACACCTACTAAACACACAGCTCATAAAACACTAAGTACTCTAGCTTAGCCTTTAATTTTAGCTTCTGTTCATTTAGAATTCTAATTTAAAAATGTTATACTAAAGGTGTGACATGAGGGCCACCATTTTCCTTTCTTTAACACACCAAACTCAGTGTCTGTGACACTTATGTGTTATATAATATTTGAGTTTTTATGCTACACCAATGTTTGTCAGGAGAGCGTGTGAATGCATCCAAACTTGTACAATGGTGGAATGAAAGTGATGTAGCTGGTCAATCTGATATACAAGGACAGAGAATATGCAGTGGGTTGTGTGCAAATATTGACAGTGTGGTCTGCTTGAAAGCATCATGCTTTACTTAACATGCTAGCAAACACGTCATGATTCAAACAGCATGCTAGCAAACTTGAATGCTGACTAAAATATGCTGAAATGGCTTCAAGAAATGAGCCATGTCTGTTGAAAAACAAAGTGTAAAGACAAAACTTGACAACCAATAGGTGAGGTTAGTTTTGGGTCATCATCCAACTGTTCTCTCAAAAACACAATTCTCTCAAGATGAAAATAAGAACAAAGTACAACTGAATCAGTTAGTTTAGCTCAGGATTACAGAATCAGCATAATCCTTACTTTCATCTGGGACAGGAAAGTGTTTATCAGCACTGACTTTAAACAAATCAGTTAAGGCAGGAAAATTAATTTACATAAGTGTTTTTTGTGTTTGGTTCTAATTTGTTTGAGAGAGAGAGAGAGACAGAGAGAGAGCGAGAGAGAAGCACAATTTTAATTGTAAGCACAGACAGCTGTCACTCTGCTCTGCATTTATGAATATTGAATTATTATTATTATTATTATTATTATTATTATTATTATTATACTACAAATTTTGCTGAAGCTTGAAACTGTCTAGTTTTATTCAATGATTTTTCTTTCTAGAAATATATGATTTACATAAACAAAATTATCCGCCAAACTTCAAATGCCCAAGGTTTCATCACAGTGTGTGTGTACAAACTTGTGTGCACGGTCCAGACATGCCACTAATCAGTAAATATCTCCATCTACTGGCGACATTTTGACATGTTCTGAAAACTAGCACTAAACTGTAAACCTTCATACTGACCTGGGCATCTACACATGGAGGTCAAATCACGGATTCATTGTTATCAAGGGACATTCATTAACACTCATTAAATGAATTGTTTTCCCTCATTAAATTAATTGTTTTCCCTTGTCTTTATTTGTTTGTTTTCTGTGTTTTAGGAATTGTATACTATTTAGTGTAACATTCTATATAACAAGAGGGTTTAACCCAGTTAATAACACAAATGGTGATCCAGAAGCCATTTTGTCTGCACTGTCAGCTGAATCAGATTTCCTGCACTTCTCAGATTTCCTGAGATTGTACTATCTTAACCCAATCTAATTAAAAGCTAGCAATTAGCATGAAGGTCATACAGTATGAAATCTGCACCTATAGCAGTGCTGCCACAGTGATCCGGGCACAAACAAAAGCAAAAACAGAAAGTTATTCTGCTCTGTACAATTGTGCCATGCTATTTTGATGTTTTAGTATGCTAGCAAGTAGATTTAACCAGAGCCCTCTAATTAGCATGCTAGCAAACTTTAACGCTAAATAAAATAAGCTGTAAAAGGCTGTTAAAACATTAACCAATCCTAATGAAAAACAAAGTTTGTTCAGTTAAGACAAAACTTCACAAAACAGGTGGGTGAGGTTTGTTTTGTCATCATCCAACTGTTCTCTCAAAAGCTACTTTCTCTCAAGACAGAACTAAGAGAAAAGTATGACTGAAAAGTTCATTAAGCTCGGGACATTACATTTAATAATGAATCAGCATAAATCCTTCTTCTTGTCTAGAATATGAAAGGGTTTAACAGCACTGACTTTAAACCAGTGGTTTAAAGTGCATTTCAGTCCATTTCACACCTAGGCCTTCACTGGTGTCCTTCCTGAATTAATGCACCTCTATACCATCATCATGATGTCACCATGGGCGTCGCTAGGCCATTTTCTACTCAGCCCTCCTAAAATTCTGCAATTCTCCATAAACTGTACACAAATTGGTGATCACCTCAGTCCCCTTTAAATTTCATATGAAAACGGCGGCAGACTTCGGCTCTTCACGTCTTTCAGCTCGTTCTTCAATCCGAGGATCAGAGGACAAGTGTGTGTGTGTGATGAGGGAGCCTCGTGTTTGGCTTGTTCAGTACTCAAATGTTATACACATCTATGCAATACAGTGGAATGCTGCAATAATTTAACCATCCTACCCTGTTAGTCAAACCTTTATTTTATTTCATTTATTTATTTATTTATTTTTTACTATTATACCCTCATTGGGGGCTGAGCCCCCCCAAATGAAAATTCTAGAATCGCCCCTGGATGCCACGGCAATAGATATTAATCAACCGTTAAATAACAAATTAAAAAAGAAATTAGTCTACTAATGGAATATTCCATTTTATTACAGTTACTTTTCTCAAAAAAGACATTCTTGATGCTGTATGCAGCAAACTGCAATCTCCGGAGGGCTCAGTATCCGAAATGAGACGCAGCGAATATAGAAACAATGTATATGGGCGGTTCGCCTCTGTCTACTCCAACTATCCAATCAATGGACGGGAAATTGCTGACGTAATCATATGCCTGCTAGATGGCCCCAGTGACACCAACTCAAAATCTGATTGGATAAGGTAACAATTTCATTGCCACTTATTTTAAGCTACAGGCGCCTGCACTATTAATTCTGAAGGCCTTAAGGCAGATTTCTTTCATCCTGGCAACACATGATGTCAGCCACTGGCTGAAATATGATTGGATAAATACTCTTATCATAAATATACACTACTGGAAGCAGTGCAACCAAGAGAAAAGCTATGAAATATAGAGAATAGACTATTTGGAATAATTTAATACACATTCATGGAAAAATATATTAAATATATTAAAATGCAAGTCAGTGATTCAGATCACTGCTGTTTAGGCCAGCAGAGAAGGCCTTGCTGGCCCTGACGGCCCACCACTGCTTTAAACATGTCTTATGTGCTGACATGAAATGAAATGAGCACATTACCAGCTAATTTACTGAAGTGAACCAGCACATTTTGTTATTAGCAGTAGTATACTAACTGTAGTAAGCCTAAACTTCTTGCTGGTCACAAGCATGGATATTTTTGCATTGTCCTCAATTTTGGTATGTTCCTTAGAAAATTGAATGGCTAGTTAGTCTCAGTGAAATGGCAGTGAGTTGGGGAGGTAGAGAAAGGCACTCTGTGACAATTTATTAAAAACTAAAGTGTGTTTAATAGGACCCTCTGCAATAATATAGAAATGCTTGAAAAGAATATAATAAGACGTTTTAAGACCTTAAGACCTTTTTGAACATTCAAACAGTGACTGGACTGAGAGACTATAATGTTCCCAAATTTCTGATTTTACATGCTAACACTAATCACAGCAGCACACACAGGACTATCAGGGTCATAACTCTATTTTCCCCAGATTCGATCATTTATTCATTCTTTCTGGAAACACAGGGTATGAAACTGGAATACACTGCAGATGGCACTCTATCACATGGCACCACGCACATTGCCAAATACACTACTGGCTTTTTGCTATTTTAGCTGATAATATTCTCTCATACTCTCCTCATAACAAGCATCAGTGCCTTTAAATTTGCAGTATGGATCAGTAAGTGCAAATAGTTGAAGCGTACCATTATTTCAGTGGTGACCTTTGAGTATTGCTAAAGACTAAAGTGGTTATTTTTGGTCATTTGTGAAACCACAAAGGGTGGAAACATGGTCTGCCTGTATATGAAGATGTATTCATTCTTGGTTGTTATCTCTGTCTCCACCACAACAGCCCTTTTTTTGAGTGCTGATCCAAGTGGAAGCAGGGCCTCACTAATGACAGCTCTTAGGAATCTAACTGGTCGAGTCACTGGAATCTTGGGACAATGCAAGTATTTGTGTGTGCCAGAAGAAAATTGAAAATTGCTGTTAGCCTTTATTAGACACAGAAAGCTTGCACAGTCATCCTCGAGGACTAACTGTCTGCATGCTTGTTGTGCAAAAGTATCACATTTGCTCTGGTCCATTGTCTGAAGATTAGTTTAACAGGCCCAGAGGTTACGGTGAGTGACCATGGAGCTTTATGTAAACACTAGCCATTCCCAATATTCGCTCTATTCATTCAGTCTAATTCAAACTTGCAGACTCTGTAGTACTTGTGCAGAAGCCTTACAGAGAATTGGCTTGATGCTCTGGAATGTTAAATAGCATTTAAAAGTGCTCATCGTGGGCTCTTTTATATTCCAGTCTTTACCTTTATAATAGGTCTCGGCGGGGCTGGACTCTAGAAGAGGTTGCATGTGAAAACCACAAAATGATGTGAGGACTATGAAAGATTTAGCGGTGTGTGTGTGTGTGTGTATGTGTGTGTGAGGACTAGTCTCTGGAGGAATGACAGAATGATACAATTCAGAATTTCCATATGGTCTGAGCTCAATCCCATTTAGGGATCCGCAGAAAAAAGTGCCATTTGGAGTGTGTGCTAACTGTTATTTTCATTCCTGATGAGAGCCTACTATGTTTGATCTTTGGACATGAGCAAATTGAGGGAAAAAAGGAACAGCTGCACTGGAAATGATCCTGTTTTTTTTTTTTTCCTTGTTGCTGACCATAGCAACATCCAAGCCATTAAGTACATCATTATGGGCAGTGTTAAAATACACATACCAGTTGTCAGATATTAACAAAAACACATCTGTTAAGAGGTTTCCCTAAACTCATGCACCTATGTACAATCGTATGTATAATCTAAAATGTATGCTATAAATTGAAGAACATGAAAACAATCATGCATGTATTATGTATTTAATGTGTTGCTTAAATAGAAACTCTGGTTTTCGCTGCACATTTCACCAAGACGGTTATTTAACACATTTATAGTTTTTATATCCCATGTATCACAAAATGTTCAATCTAATTTACAATTACAACTCAATTCTGTATATTTTAGCCTGAAGCAATGAAGCATCGTTGCACAAATTGGAAACTGATGTGGAAACTCCAACCAGGGCTGGTCATGGTATTTCTTTTTGATGGAGTGCAATGTTGTCATTTTAATGATGTCTGTAAAATTTGGCCCCTTATTAATCTCAAGAGAATCCACCCTAAGCACATGCAGAGGTCCATTTTACACACTTTTAGGCAAAAACTACTCCCCTAGGGCTGGGTGGAGACTGTGTGACTCTGTTTTCTGCTTTTTCCACACTTGTGTCTTGTAGTGTTGTGTACTCTGTATTGAGGACAAATGTGTTCTTGATGGTTTTTGTTTCTAGAGACTCCTTAGGATCATGGCATTCAGTAGAACTGCTAGTTTACAACATAGAACATAAACTCTTAAAAAGCACATTTAAAGTCCCCTCAATGTTGTAAAAAGCATATTATACAGACTGTTTACAGTCTATTAATTTGATTGGTCAATCAACATCCCAAGAATGTTTAAATTTAGTGTAACCACAATTGGATGTTTCAGTGTCACTATGTAAAATTGCACTACCTGGTTTGAAATGATTACAACAGTAGTGCTAGTGATATCAGCAGTGATATGGTATACAATATTTCATGTAATTTTTATAAAACAATATGAATGCTTGTCAGATGAATATGGAAAAGGAAGAAGGGATGCCAATTTCACAGGAAGCACCTGCAACAGGAATGCGGCAACAGTCTAGATGTGCAGTGAGGGTGGCCTCCACTAGAAGAGCAAAAATGAACAGAACATTTGGCAATATAGTGTTCAAAATATCAGTTACTTCATATTAATTTCTTAACTATGGAACAGTTATATAAAACAATATCATTTATATGGCTGTGATCACTTACAGCACTCTGCCTTGGGGCTCGTGTCTATATCCAATTCACAGCTGTGCTGATATTGTATTAAAGATGATTTTCGCCATTGGGATTCGGCTCTTTTTTTTTTTTTTTCAAAAATGATTACTCAATAATTTCTCAGCGCAATCTTCATATATTATGGTAAGCTTTATGGGATTGGAAACACTCGTTTATCCTTAAAAAAAAACCAAATTTAAACTAATTGTTGTTTTCACAGCCCATGTGCTTAAGATTGAATGATTCTCACCCTTAATCAGGAACAGTTTCAAATGCTGAATAATTCAGTAATGGAACTCTGAATAAGTCTCACTATACATTAATATCAATATGAATACTCAAATGATTCTCAATCTCAACAAACTACATTATAAATAGATTGAGTGATCCAACTCACTAGAGCACAATATCAGTACTTGAGTCATTCTTATCCTCAACACATACAGTATCCACAAATGATTGATATTCTCACATAAGATCAGTATCAGTACTTGAGTGGACCAGTAAGGATCAGCATCATTCTTGGATGACTATCATCCACAAGAGATCATTTGAGTGGTCATCATTGCCCATTGAAAGAGCTATCAGCATCCTCATGACTACTTTGATATGAAGTCTACACTGGAAGGAAATCATCATAGTGGTTCATAACAGGTTTTGCAAGTAACTGTGCTTCTAAAACAAAAGTCAAGCACCATTAGACTATTCAGATCACTTGGGTTTATGAGAATGAACATAAGATGTGCACTACTTTCAAAGAAAACTACCTTGAAGGTCCTTCATAAAATAGATGAATCTGTCAGCAGTCTGTTTCACTAAATATTCAAACACAAACTTGTTTAAAGCTTATGCCCTTGAATGTTACCCAAAGTACAAGCACATAAGATTTCTCTCTTAATTAAGGCTCATAGTCCTGAAGGACCTACAAAGCTTAGCTAATCCATAAATTCATCATGAGCTCATTGTCATCATCAGGAAAAACACAGCAGTGTTTTTCAGTGTAGTTGCCCTTGAGGATGGGAGTTTAAGACTTCTTAAAACATACGTATTTGTCAATTTGAAGCAGAACTGAGTTTGCAAAACAATTTTATTCTGTTTTACATAACCATTGAACGTTTCATAGTTCATTTATTTTTATGTTGATTTCATTTTCTGTTTAGTTGCCTGTTAGGCTTTGTATTTCTTATTGATATCTCACTACATTTTCAGAGATATCTGTGCATTTTAGGTGTTTTATTGTCCTTATAATTCCAGGTCATACAGTGCTCTATACTAAAAATACGTCCCCCACTTGTTATTATTTATTGTTGAGATCATGGGTTTTCCCATAATGCATAATAATAATACTTCTTTTCCCTTTAGTCTCCTGATAAAAGTCTCTCCTTGTGCTGTCTCTTGAGAATTTGTGCTTGTACTGATCATAGCCTTTTTCACCTGCTAATTTGTGATGTTTTTCACTTCTTCCCTGGAGGCTGATACGTGATATTTCATGCAAAGGTGTGTTACATAACACTGCAGCTGTACATGTAGCTCCTTCTGTAGTAATTAGCCAGTCCCCTGCTGACCCCATGACAACTCTGAGAGTTTTTTTAAGTGTGTGAGGCAGTGGTGGTGCTGCAGGCTCCCTGCTGATTGTGTGTGAAGTGTCAAAGGGTTACTGAGAGGACCACTGAAATGGAAGGACATGGAAGCTGAGCAGGAAAAGTCAGCTTCTAAAAACAGATGCTCCCAAGCCTCTGTCGCTGTCTCTTTTCATCAGTGCAGTGGGCAGAATGCTGCTGGGTCCACTGCGCCATGAAAGACCTCACCATAACACTCTCTCTCTCTCTCTCTCTCTCTCTCTCTCTCTCTCTCTCTCTCTCTCTCTCTCTCTCTCTCTCTCTCTCTCTCTCTCTCTCTCTCTGCCCCTGAATTAAACTCTCTCTTCTTCTGTCTGTTGTCATAATGCCTATCTTGCTCTTATTTTTCATTGCACATTTGAGGTAACTACACTCCGACTGCATGGTCTATCCTTTCATTTTTTGAAACAATTAAATTTGGTTTAGTTTTGTTTTTGTTTGATTTTACATCTTTGGGAGTTTCCTCCAGGAACTTTTATTTCCTCCATAAGTCTAGACATGCAGTGCAATCTAAATGGCATCTCTAGATTGTCTGTAGTGTGTGAATGGGTGTGTGAGTTTGTGCCAAGTGTTATGTTGGCATCCCAGCCAGGGTGTCCCCTGCTTTGTGCCCTGAGTCCCCTGAGACAAGCTACAGACTCCCAATGTGTAGAATAAGCTGTACAGAAAATATATGGATAGAAAAGTGCTATATAAATAAACATCATATTGATAGCTTTAAGTGCTTTAAGTAATATGGTATATATATATATATATATATATATATATATATATATATATATATATATATATATATATAGTGTGTGTGTGTGTGTGTGTGTTGGGTGGCAAACTCCCCCAATCTCACTAATGGTATAATGGAATAATTTTTATTTAGACTTCTATTGTGCACATAAACTACTATGATAGTTTACTACTACTACTGTGATACAATGATACTACTATAATACTATGACATTTTGTCTTCCATTTGTCTTCATTATTGCCTTTTTCTCAGTGTTTTATTATCTTATTATCAGCAGCTTATTTTGGAGAGAGAACAAAATCTGTATTTTACTGAAATTGCTAAGACAAAGGCCTACATATTTCTTCTTATGGCAAATAGCATGCAAGAGAAGATCCTCATTTGCCACATATTTTGGATTTAATCTTGCTTTCATGTAGCTATAATTCATATGGAGGTTTCCTGTGTTTTTGATGTGCTAAATCTGGGATTTATTAAAGATAGGCCTCCACTGAATTTCTCATAGTTCAAAAACTTATCCAAAAACCCAAACATGAAGAGTTTTGGTGTTGAAGACATTGCTATAGAATATGTGTAGATCTGAGCTGACCTGGCCTTGACTGCTGGTGTGTTGTGAGAGAGATGGTTATGTGCCATCTGTGTTTGCATGTGTGTGTTTATCTGTGTTTACTACTGTCTCTGATCCTCTATGTATGTGTTTACACACTATCAGTCCACCTACGCTGTGAGCAGGCCCTGTGTCTCACACAGCTCTTACACATGCACATATACGCATAAAGTTAAAGATTAGCTCTTTGTGTGTTGTCTTTCTCACACAAACACACTTTGCGAGAGTCTGAGGTGTCCACCACTGTTTTTAGGTGTTTGATGAGATTCTATTTCAACTTTAAAAGAGTTTATCAAAGTAAAAAACAGACAAACAAAAAAAGGATCTTAAAAATCACATAATCACACTATTCATGATGTATACTCTAACGCATGCAAACTTTATGTTATAAGAACTTCTCAAACACTTTAAAAACATTTAAGATTGATTATAATTAGACAAACTTAGATACAGTCTTAATTAATCTATATATACAGCATTAAATCTAATTGTAGATGTTCCAAATATACTCAAATGGTCCTATTTTTTTCACAGTGATTTATTCGGATAATTGTCTTTATTCGGTAGGACAGTTCTTGCACACACACACTCACACACACACACACACACACACACACTCACACTCACACACACACACACACTCACACACACGCACATACACACACACAAAGATTTTTGTGAATTGGAGGCCCACCCAGACTACTCCTGCGAATCAGGGGTGCTTCAATGAGCACCCTCAGGACCCTACTTTGGAGTGACCGCCTTTGAGCTGTCTACTGTGGCTAACTGCTTGCGGTCCACTGACTTGGCACTGTGCCACACGGAAACCGGCCATACAGAAACCTTCACTTTAAGCAAGTGTGTAATTTTATTTGCAGCTGAATGCAGGAGGAATTTGGGAAAAAAAAAGTTCAAGTGTAAGTAAACTAATTAAATTGCTGCCCAGAACAGGCCTGAATATTTAAGCAACCAAATTCCCATTAACACACAAATGAAATGATTTTATTTTTGATTGTTATAATGCACCTCTTCTCATGAGGAGGCAGCATTCATACATTAAACTTACTGTAATTTATATTTTATAAGCAATAATATAGTTTTGCTGGAACTGGTTCTCTGATGGGATACAGACGGATCCTTTTTGGAGATTGTAATATAAATTGTGAACTTGATATTAAGGAAGAATTTGTGTTCTTTGATTGTATTGTCTCTGTCTCAAAGGGGGAAGACAATTTTTTTTTGCTGTGCTGTATTTATCTATTCATCCATCCGTGTATACCACTTATCTTGCACAGGGAGCCTGGAGCCTCTCCCAGAGGACTCGGGGCACGAGGCAGGGCACAATCAGCCTACAACGCATGTTTTTGGACTGAGAAAGGAAATCCCCAAAGCATGGGGAGAACATGCAAAGCTTGTATAATGTATACAGATGCATGATTCGAACCCCCCAACACTGAAGATACAAGGCAGACATGCTAGCTACTAAGCCCCCTGCTGTATTTGTACTTTAATAAATTAATTACAGAGAATTAGTCATATAAGATGTCTGACGTAACTGTGCATTTACACCGACCAGGCATAACTTTATGACCACCTGCCTAGTATTGTGTTGGTCCACCTTTTGCTGCCAATACAGCCCTGACCCGTCATGCACAGTGTATTCTGACACTTTTCTATCAGAACCAGCATTAACTTCTTCAGAAATCTGAGCAACAGTAGCTCGTCTGTTGGATCGGCTCACACAGGCCAGCCTTCACTCAAGCAGTCGTCTAGCCATCACAATTTGGCCCTTGTCAAACTTGCTCAAATCCTTACATTTGCCTATTATTCCTGCTTCTAACACATCAACTGTGAGGACAAAATGTTCACTTGCTGCCTCTGACTGAACCTACTGTATATCCCACCCACTAACAGGTGCCATGATGAGGAGATAATCAGTGTTATTCACTTCACCTGTCACTGCTCATAATGTTATACCTGATCGGTGTAATTAGTACAGTCTAGCTTTCTATAAACAATCGCAAATATAGCATTAAAACTCTGCCTGTCCAGCACAATGACATTAAATTGTTCCTAATTCATCCTAAGAAGTTTGTGCCATGCTGCAGTGCTTCTCTCTTATTTTTTCTTTACTCAGGGCAAAAATCAGATTCTTATAAACAAACTGGTAATGAAGCAGTTATGTCCCCTGAATGTGCTTACAAATATACCAGATGAGAAAAATCAATCACTCTCTGATGATAGACACATTTAATAATCCTTGCTGTTGAAACACTTGACTGTTATCACTGATGTTCATTTTCCTCATACACTGAACTGATTTCACTGTGTCTTGTAAAGTTGAGTGAAGCTATGACATGAGATAGAAGGAAAGATATTATGCAGATATTTATTAAATCATCAAGTTGGGTAGGTAGTCCCATGACTGCAAATGACTTTTATGGGTATGATCTCAAGTCTGGGTTTTATTTTCCATGATAAATCTGAAGTTAACATGTAAAACCTGAAATGAGAGAGTGGCGTTTTTGCTATGAACAATGCTTTGTGCACAGGCTACAGTTTCTGGTTCATTTCCACTGTAGTGCCTCTGAAACCAGTATCAATCGTGGAAACAAATAAAAACAAACATAAAAACATTGTAATAAATAAGTTATATTTAGGAAACCACATTGTGAAATCCTTTACATTTAAGAGACATTAACACGTGCCAAATTGTTCATGACTATGCAAATATTTGAAGGTTAAAGCATCCATAAAGAGAAACCATCCAATCTCCTATATTGATCCTTTGCCAAGGGATCATGGTCTCTGTAATCATCCTTAACCTCCAATTTTTTATTTCTTTGTCTATCTATGGGAAATTGTGTTTTAGTATATACAGTATATATATATATATATATATATATATATATATATATATATATATATATATATATATATATATATATCAAACAAACAAGTAACAACAACAGCTAACTGATCTACAGCTAGTAGAGCAGATTAAGCTGGTTTAAAGACATACAGTATACTACAGTACATTATTTCCGACATTATGTTCATGCTCTGGGGCACACCAGTGATTTTAATGATTTTTGAAACATGCAAATGAAGCTCTCGCCTAAAGGCTTGCCATATTCCTCTGAGCATCAAATTGGGTCACATGCCATATTTGAAAGGAATTCATATAATCATTTTGATCTGCATTTATATTTGGATTGGTTGTACTGACCTTTATTCTTCTAGGCTTACAATGTGACTAAGAATTGGCTATGAATTATTAACAAAAAATGATTGAAAGATCAAATCATGTTATAGTCATTTGCCAACAATTTTGTACCGGGTCAAGACTGATGACAATGAAAAAGAAGTAAATAAAGCATCACAGATAAATCACCACATGCTGATATGTGAATACAGCACTGCAGTTCTACTTTTATGTCAGTCCATGCTTAAGGGAGTTTGTTTGCATGTTCTGTTAAACAAGCAAATCCTGATAATGCACAGATATTGAACCGATAAAAAGTACACAATTAATCAGCATAAATATAGAGACAAATAAGAAAATATATTACAGGGAAAGATTGTAAGAAAAGATGGAAATATTTCAGAAGATTACCCTTCTCGTTTACATTCAGTAATAGTCGCCTCTTTGCATACATTTCTAGGGTGACTTGGCACCTCTCTAATATAAATCCATTCAAACTGAAAGATGTGTCATATTTCAAAATGACTTCATGTCACTGGCATTAACTACGGCTTATTTGTGCAAGTTGAATTAATGAGATGACTGGCCAAAGATTGTGTTACAGATATCACTTTGCCTGTCATAGTTGTCAGCTTGGAGAATGTCTCAATAAATATATTGTGCAATCTCAGCTTGCACTTGTTTGTCCATCAACACATGAATTATGTTTTCAGGTTGGGCAGCTTTATGAATAAAAGATGTTGTGAAGCTATAGAAAGTAGTTTCTTGACCAAATAGCCTTAACAAATAGATAATATATATATCTATTCATTTTTTAAATATCTCACAAGATAAAACAAAGAATTATTAACCATTACATTTATTGTCCATATTTTACAACATATACCACCCTTCCTTATTTTCCCAATTACTCTTAAATCTTATCACTTGCCACTATATACAAGCAGCCAGACAGTTGAAAAAACAGATTTTAATATGTAAACAATGTAAATCATAAACATTCATAAACCAGGTGGGAAAAATAAGAATACCCTTCCTACATCCACAATCATTAAGAGAATAATTAACAGCTAAGTGTTACTAATAAAATGCACAAGATTAGTTAATCATCAAGAAGTATGACTATAAAACATCTATAAAAGCAGAACTTTTGGCAGTTTTTTTCTGGTATTTTTCAGCACGCAGGTGTGTGTCTACATCAAGCCAAAAAGAAAGGACATCAGCAGTGACCTCAGAGAAGCGATGGCTACTGCTCTTCAGTCTTTGAAGGGTTATAAGGCCATCTACAAGCAATTTGAAATTCATCATTCCTGCAGTTAGAAGGACTGTTTAAAAATGGAGAGCCATCAATATACTTGCCATTCTTCCCAGGAGTGTGTGCCAGCAAATTCACTCCAATGTCAGACCACTTAATGCTCAGAGATCTAAAGAAAAACCTGAGATACATCATGTGACCTACAGGCCTCTGTAAGTATATTGAATGTTTATCACAGTACAATCAGAAACAGACTGAACAAGTATGGCTGGCATGGAAGAGTGGTTAGAAAAAAGCCCTTTCCCTACCAAAAATACATAGCAGCATGATCTGAACAAACCACAAATTTTCTGGAAGTTTCTGGTCTGAGGAGACCAAGATGGAGATGTTTAGTTATTATGCACAGTTGTCTCTATTCTACACCAACTGTCAAGCCTGACGGTGGAGGGGTGGTGATTTGGGCATGTTTTACAGCCACAGGACACAAATCTCAGGGTAACTTGCAGCCACTGTGACAACAGTAAACTCCACTTTACAGCAGAAAATACTTGAGACAAATGTGAGGCCATCTGTCCAGCAGCTTAAGCTAGAGTGAAGCTGGGTCAAGCAATAGGACAATATCATGGGACCTGCAGCACCCAACTGGAAGTCTCTGAAGAGTATTTACTTTCATACTGGCAGGAGCTAGCGATCACATACAAAGGGAAAAAAGACCATGGTCATTTACAGGGGAGATTATTAGGTGTGTATACACTATTCATTCATGCATCTTGGTCAGGACCACTACTGTCCTGGAAGTACTAGACCTTAGGGTACGTGCAAAACAGATCAACAAAAATACTAAATAGGTGATAGGCAGCAGAGCTCAAGCAGATAGGCTTGGTGAAGAGTGAACACTCATAGTGTCCAATAAAAGTGGCTTATAAAGGACTGAGTTGAATATTGGTGACAATTCCTTCAAAATTACATGCACATGAACAGCACTGAAAAGAAGTATTTTTATGTGGTTACGCATCTCTGCGTACAGAACATCATCAGCTTGTTTAGTGAAAAAGCAATGAGAGCAGGGAAAGGGGGCGGAGTTTGGAGTACGTACTGACCAGAGATCTTTCATGGTTTTAGACGCTTAGACACGATTGGCTTTCCATAACCACTGAGCGTGTTCGCGGTACAGAGGATGCGCCCGTCCTGCTGCTTCTCCTCCACTTGAGAGAAGAGGAGCGAGCTTTGACCTGAGCAGCTTCGCTGGAAGCGCGCTGAAGTTGTGTTTCTGAGCGGTGTTTGTCGATGCATGTGGTAAGTTTATTGCTTGTTGGTTTTTTAACTTTCCTGGAGGTTTGAATACAAGATTCAACGCAAAAATAAAAGTAAGTGGTGTTTAACTGCATGCGCAGCTGTATTTGTGTACAGAAGGTTGTTCACGTTAAACAGGGGTTCAGGTTTGACGCTTTGAATCGTGAAGCTTTACGCATTTGACCGCTGCCTAACTTAGATGATTAAAAAGTTATAAAGCTTGCAGTTTATTTGGGGTTATTTTGCCACTGACACAGCTAAAATTATTTTATTAAATCCATACGGAGTCGCCTGATCCTGAGCCTCTGTGTGTATGGAGCTCGCTCCTCCGTCCCCTTTGTATAAGTGTTATAGTTATATTTACGTGTATTTACCCCAGTTCCACTTTTGTTAGAACCTGGAATTGACATGGACTTTTACTATCTGATTTACACAATATGACTAATATTTAAAGGTACAAAAAGAATTTTTGGTAGTAAAAGTATTTAACCCCCTTGGGTTAAACCAGCTGCAAGGCTTTTGCGCTCTATCAGCTTTGCACATCTGGAGCCATTTTTCTGAGCAGCATTGCTCCACTTTGACCATTTTTTTGGTTTGTAAACCATTTTTTGTAAACTACATCTCCCCCTCCATCACTTCATTATTATTAGTTAATTTGTGTAACTTCATGACATACACTATATTGTCAAAATCTTTGGGACGTCTGCCTTTACATGCACATGAATGTAGTATGGAGTTAGCCTACCCTTTGCAGCTATAACAGCTTCAACTCTTCTGGGAAGGCTTTCCACAAGGTTTAGGAGTGTGTTTATGGGAATTTTTGACTATTCCTCTAGGAGTGCATTTGTGAAGTCAGGCATTGATGTTGGACGAGAAGGTCTGGCTCTCAGTCTCCGCTCTAATTCATCTCGAAGGTGTTCTATCGGGCTGAGGTCAGGACTCCACACCAAACTGCCCAGTCATGTTGGAACAGGAAGGAGTCATCCCCAAACTGTTCCCACAAAGTTGGGGGCATGAAATTGTCTGAAATGTCTTGGTATGCTAAAGCATTGAGTTCCTTTCACTGGAACTGAGGGGCCAAGCCCAAAAGCCAAGCCATGAAAAACAACACCTGATTTCAATGATTTGGAGGGGTGTCCCAAAACCTTTGGCAATATAGGGTATAATTCAAATTAAGTCAATTTCAGGTCCAGCTTGTCACACTATTGTTCTGTTCAAAGCTTCTCTCTGGGTTGCTGTTATTATTTTAGTTTTATAAAACTACTATTTAGTGGTGTACTTTTAATATTCATTGTGCAGAAATACAGAGCCAACCAAAAATTGTAATATTATGTCTATGTACTACTGTCTTTTGATAAGTCATACCAGATGCTGTGAGGTGACTCAACAGGAGGATTGTTAACCATTACATAGTGCTCAGTGAACAGGAGGAAATAATTTTCTGTAAATGTTGATCATTTATTATTTGTGGGATTTTAGTGATCATTTCTTAGTCAGATGGTTTGCTCTGTTTCACTGAAGATGCTGCAAGGTTTTATGACTAAAGCTTATATGAGCTTAGTATTTGTTGGGAAAACTTACGCTTCACAACCAGTTAATATCTCTATTAAATTCGAAACAAAACTTTTTAGGGTAACCAATTAGGAAAATAATTCATAATGTTCGTTATTTTCTTGTGACAGCAAATGAAAAGCCTTTCTTTGCTACAGAACATCATACCTTAATACATGTATTGTTCCGTCTTGTGAAATATTCATGAAGCAAGTTCCTGTTATCACTTGCAACAGCTAGTCTATAAAATGTCCCTCAACAGCCGCTCTATTTTCTCTCTCCATCGAAGTGAATAAGAGTCTCTAGAGCCTAGCATCAGTTTACAAGCCCTTTGATTGTCTCAGCTGTCCCCAGCAGGGTGTTCAGATCAGTAGCCTGGGCACTCAGGACAAGCAGATTTTGTGACTGGGCTATCCTTTTTTTATTCATAGTTGCTTAGTAGACAAGGTTCAGCCACTAGAAAAAGAAAAAATTTACTCTTTATGGACTTGTAATGTAAATGTAAAGTTACTATGTTTAAACAGGAAATACTTCACAGTGCTGCAACACATCTTGATGCTTTAACTATAGAAGAAGCTACTGATTCCTGATGCCTACTGCACTACACTTGGAAGTAGAAGAAGACATTACATTATAGCACAGTGGAATTGTTTTCTTCACATATCCCGGCAATGGAGGTTGGAGTCAAAGCACAGGGTCAGCCATCGTACAGTGCCCCTAGAGCAAAGAGTGTTAAGGGCCATGCTCAAGGGCCCAGCAGTGGCCATGATGGGGCTTGAATCCAGATCTTCCGATCAACAATCAAGTTGAGATGCAATCTGGCTGATTGTAGGTACAGATTTTACTACTTTACTAGGTGGATTAATTAGTGTGCATGAATGGCAAGCATCCTTTTCTGAAACACAAAAATTTGTGTGGAAACACTAACCAAATTAAAATTTGACATAAAGCTTATCTTACTTTTGCTTACGATACGCAATCACTTCACATTGCATTTAAAACACTGTATATGGCTTTCCAACCTTTATGCATTTCACATACAAGCCACGCTTTTTATCATTAGTGCACAATGAAATGTATTCCAAGACACGTCAAAAGAGCTGTATTTTTCACAAACGTCAGATTATGCCAACATGCTGATAGGTGTTGGGTGTAAACTCTGGAAGCCTTCCCTTATTTCACACTAGTGAAGTTTTAGCATGAGAACTTGAAATATGAACTCATGCAGGTAAAGATAAATATAGAGAATGTTTTTGTGTTCACAACCATACCACTTCTTTTTTAGTTTAGTTTATAAGCTAGTTAAAAATAGGTAATAAAATCCCAGGGCAAATGGAGTGATTTGGCCTGATATTTGTATGTATATGCTGCAATAATTTAAGCAGCCTGTTGATATATTTGTTGTTGTTGGGCAACAGCAGAGAGCGGTGCAAGTTCATAAAAACCCGGAAAGTGGGCCTTATGGGGAAAAAGTTATATCATACTGAGAAATGACAAACTGCATTATAGCCCTACTTCCTTATGCTGACTTCTTTATTTAGAAATGAATACAGAAGACAGAAATATGCACCAGCACCAGTATTTCCTCAGTTCCCTGAGGTTTTTACGCATGAAGTTTTTACTGGAATGAATATAAGCTGTAGGCATTTCACTCAAGGTAATTGCTTTAACAGATATTTTATTTTTTTAACAAGTAACCATGCATCTCAGCATATCCATTGTTGCCTGTCATTTTACATTTAATTATTATTATCATTTTTTCCAGATGTTCCTAGGGAGTTGGGTATGTCAGTATTGGTCTTTATTGTATTTTGGGAAGGGATTAAACCACTAATATCTATATAATTCTCTGTTATTCTCTGTTTTTTTGCAAATTTACAAAATAGAGCTGTACTCTTACTTACTCTTACTCTTACTACTACCCCCCAGTCCCAATCATCCTTAATGGCTTTGCTGAGTCTACTAATACAGCTGGAAAAACCTCAGATGTTTTCCCTGACCATGTATTGTGCCCCTCACTTGATTTATGTATCCTAACCTGCATTTTTTTTTTACCTCTGTTTGTTCATTAAGGAAATTCAAGCTTCATTTGATGACTTAATGATCCTGAGTTAAAATGTAATAAATTTAAAAGAAGCCAAAATGTGTATCGAGTATTACCATAAAAGGGGGTTAAGTTAGTATTGTTTGTTTCTTGACATAAAGCCTTTGCTAAGTGAAATCTCCACTACACATTTCAGACATGTGCACAGTGATGTCTGGATCTGTCAACACACTAAATCTTTCTTCTCTGCTTATTCGATTTGGTAAAAGAAATAACATCGAGTCAGACATCGATTCCAGTTCATTTGTGCTGTGTGATTAACTGCTGTTAACATGCCCCCTCTCTGTTATCTTGACCAGAAGGTATCGTCAGTCTCAGTCGTATTTAAATGTATATAGTGAGCTGAATATTGAATATTAATTCACTATTAAAAGATTTTCCGACATTGCAGCTTCCAGGCTTTTAAGAGTTTTTCTTAGTGTTCCGCTTTATAGTCAAATATTCATGAAAATGGCATGTTTAGCCAAATATTGCCTAATACACTGAAATATTAAATGGACATAGCCCTAGTAGTAATTTCTACAAAGTCCAGCTTATAGTGAGGCCCAGAGAGAGGACCACTGTGGGATCATCTTAAGCACAGCCTGCTTTTCATTATACAGGAATCTGCACTATCAAAAGGCACTTTAGAAATACGCATTGTGCTCTGTAACCAAAACATTATGAAAAAGTGTGTCAGGTTTGTCCCTGACTTGATTTTATGGCCCATATTTGTGTGCTTTTCCACTGCTGAAATGTCAGGCCCTGTGTGATATCTACTCATATCTTCAGTTCGTAATTGCTTTCACATCCTAGTCTGTTGCCTTATGTGTTCCATGAGTTATGCCATGAGACAGGCTCCTCACTGTCTATGCCCAAGAATTTTCGCTCTCCTGCTATGCTCTCTGCTGCGAACTATAACATGTCTCTTCTCTCTCACCGTTCAAACACACTCCTGAGTTCTGGACCTGTTCATAATTGTATGCATTGCCTGTCTTCAGCTTACGTATGACCTCTGCTGCCTTGTAATTAGAAGAATAAACATTTGCACAGGAGAGGAATGCATACAGGGAATGGCAAGTTCCCAAACAGCTCTACAGGGAGCTCTGTAAGCATGAAGGAAGCTTAGATTGCTGGGCTCTGCTTAGGACTTTATATCCAAGTCCTTATTCACATGCAAAATCTGGGACTTTATGAGCAACTTTACATTTCTTTCATTCATACTAGCAGCTTTCAAGCAGCATTTTTTCCCTGTAAAATACACATAACATATAACCTACTGCTGTACATTGATACTGTCTGTCCTATTCCATCAAAATGCTTTATTGGCTACAAATCTGTGTGTGTTTGTTAAGAGTTAAATTTAATAACAATGCCTGAATGTTAAAAGTCATATGGGAGGGTGCAGAAGCATGGCATATGGTTAACATATTGAAGAAAACGTGTCAAACTGATGTCCTCCTCTCTAACAGTGTTGTAATATGAGCTTGCTGTCTCAACATTGCTCTTAACATGGTCTTTAACTGTCTGGGGTGAAGGGTGACTGCTTTAACATGCAGCATGAACCTGATGTGAGTGAACACACTGTGTTGCACACATATGCCTGCATATTGCCTGTGAATGTAGACCTTGTTGACCTTATCGCTGTTCCCATTTGTGAGACAGATTCACTACCACACATGCCACTGTGGATGTTTTGCTAGGTCATGGACAAAGGTCACAGTGTCAAGGCGGGCAATTTCTCCCAGGGTCAAGGTGGTCTTCTGAACGAACAGGGCCCTTAGTGTACTCCATTATAATAACATAGCACATGCCTTTGTCTCAGAACAACATCTCTCTCTGTAACAATCCTGCTTTCAGGCAGGAATGCTCTGATGTAACTTAGACTTGGCAGTATTTATATGTAAGGAGTGGGAGACAATGCCAATGAAAAAAATGAAACTTACATTTTTCCAACATTCCTCTGGCTCACACGAGACCTTGTATATGGACAGGAAGATATATATTGTCTTTTTGGACAAATGTGTCTCATACAGAGATAGTTCATGCCAGTGTAATTGTAATATGCACAGCTGAAGGAGTTTCTGTATAACTTTCTAAGTCTGCATATAGTTCACAAAACCTTTTCCATTATGCTTAGGCTGGTAGGCACATTTCCAATAGTGGTTACACCAGTCTAAAGAATGCATCAGTAAAGATATGCTCACATGGGTTTGTTTCTAGTGTGACTTTTGTTAGCTGCACTGATTTTCATGCCCAATACAATTCATTTGCAATGTTTATTAAAATAACGTTGGACAAATCCCATAACATACAGCATAAGTGAGATAACAGAAGACATGTTACAAAGTCATGTTACAAAGTATTCCCAGGACAGGCTTCAACCCTGACCAGGATAAATTTGTTACTGAAGATGAAGGAATGAATACAGCTGTGATACAGTAAATGCTTTGTAAATCTCTGTCGTAAAACTGTAAAACATGAACCCGGGGGAAAAATAAAGTAGTTTTCATGGTTATATGTATCCTGGACCATGTATTGTGTTTAAAGTCTATAGATCAGTTTAACACAGTTTAGGGGTTTATTGAGCACTCTGTGTTTGTGGATGGAGCTAATGGAAGACAAAGTCAAATGGCCTGCAGTGCTGTACCATCTGCATGTGTCCAACATCCACTTCTCATAGCTCTGCCACTAATGACTCTTTCTCTCTCTCTCTCTCTCTCTGTCTCTCTCTCTCTCTCTCTCTCTCTCTCTCTGTCCCTCTCTGTCTCTCTCTCTCTCTCTCTCTCTCTCCCTTTACCTCTGTCTCTAGCTATTAGAAACAAGTGTACAGATAAATATGTACAGATGAATCACATATATCACATCTGTAGCCATATGAAGAATGTGGTGAAAGACTTTTTTTTTCTCTCAGCTGCATCCCTCTCCCACACAACCCCCCCTCCCCTTCTCTTTCTCTCTCTCTCTTGCTGTGAGACTATAAAGAATGGTCTTTTTGACTAGCAGTGTTTTTACAGCTATGCTTGACAGCTTCAAGGTTTTCTTCTAGCTCTGCAGTAACTCTCTTCACCCGAACAGCTGGCCTGGCCTATACTGAAAGTCCACATGTAGGCGGTTCACCTCATCTTGTCCACATTACACTTTCTGAAGATTAGATTTACAGAATAGGGTTTCTGTGAAATTGAGGGTTCCCAGGCTCAAATCACCATGTCGTAGTTGTAATGCTAAACAGAGTAGCTCAACACAGATTTCCGGAGCCATATCTCTGGTTTATTTTTCTCTCTTGCTGTTTGACATTCTGGCTCCTCTGTGTACTTTGAAAGATTGGTTTTGGATGATGCTGCTGTTCTGCTGAGGGCTACTCCACATGCCAAGAATGAGGGCTTGTGTGTATGTGTGTGTAAAGTGAGGGTCTGAAGGTCTGAATTAAAGACATCGGTATGTGACTGATAAGCAGAAAGGTGATTAAAGTCAGACTGTGATTTACAGTTGCATTCACTTTATTAAGAACACCTGCACATTCATGCAATTATCCAATCAGCCAATCATGTGGCAGTACTACGATGCATAAAATTGTGCAGTTACAGGGCAAGAGCTTCAGTTACTGTTCTCATGAAATATGAGAACAGGGAAAAATGTGATCTCTGTGTCTTTAACTGTGGCATAATTTGGTACCAGATGGGCTGGTTTATTTCAGAAACTGCTGATCTCCTTAGATTTTCAGTGTGTCTAGAGTTTACATGGAATGGTGCAAAAAACAAGTCATTGTGAGCGACAGTTCTGTGGGTGGAAATGACTTGCTGATGAGAGAGGTCAGAGGAAAATGGCCAGATTGGTTTAAGCTGCCCGGCAGGACATTGTAGCTCAAATAATCACTCTTAACTGTCACAGTGAGCAGAAAAGCATCTCAGCATGCACAAAATATCAAACATTGTGGTTGACCTTGGTGGATGACCTGGAGGTGGACGGGCTACAACAGCAGAAGACCGCCTCAGGTTCCACACTACTGTCAGCCAAGGCTATCATGGGTACAGGAAAACTGAACAGCAAGTTTCCAGTCTTAAAATGTCTAATTTGTGTGAGTCTGTGCTCATGATAGCCTCAGATTTTTGTTCTTGACTGACAGGAGAGTGTGCACCTCATGTGAAAGGTTTGATGTGTTGTGTGTTCTAACATGCTATTCAGCTTACCACAGCTGAGAAGAGTGATTATTTGAGTTACAGTATCCTTCCTGTCAGCTCAAACCAGACTGGACATTTTCCTCTGATCTCTCTTATCAACCAGGTGTTTTAGCCTCCAGACCCTTTTCTCTGTGTAAACTCTAGAAAGTGTTCCGTGTGAAAATCCCAGGAGTTCAGCAGTTTCTGAAATATTTAAACCATTTTGGTACCAACAACTACAGTCACAGAGATCACAATTTTTCTTCATTTTTATGTTTGATGTAAATATTAACTGAAGCTCTTGACATACATCTGCATGATTGAATGTATAGTGAATGTATTGTGTTACTGCCACATGCAGCAAAGTGGATGCCATGTGTGGTTTTTATATAAAGGATAATTTTGCTTTCTCTTGTAATTAGTCTGTTAATCACAGTACCCAAATGAGCAACAGTATGATAATATCCTTTACATGAGGGAACGTGCTAACCTGACTTAATATGTCTGAGGGGATTTGTAGAGAAATGGGTCAGGGTTTAATTGAGCATCACATTGTGACTGCAGTGTCAGACATGGAATGGTGAACAAATCAGGACAAGTGTGTTTGGGAATCGTGCCAGACCAAATGCCACTTTATGAGAGTACGTATACTCATCTCTGCAGTGTTTTTCAGAGAACTGACCCCAAATAATCCAGTCCAGTAATTTGTAATCTCAGTATAAACAAATCCAGTTCGTTGGGTGAAGCATGCACACCACACACACCACACCACAAGATGTGGCTACACTAAAGAGCAGGGATGTGGTTAAATGATTATTTTCTTTGGGTTGGGTCTAAAAAAAAGAAGGAGGATACATTACAATTCTGTCCATGTTTGTTATCAAAATCAAAATTTTTGACCACAGAAACCTCACTGGTTTTCCTAAAGACAAATGAAGCCTGTTTGGCTGAACATTGACCCCTATAGCTATATAGGATGTTAGACTTTAACTGGATGCTGTGGTGGCTACTAAATGATAAGAATAGATGCATATAACATTGACCTGGTCTGCATGGAAAAGCATCCTGTTCTGATGATCAGTTACAGAGCATTCCTCAGTGCCCTGCTTATTCACAGCAATCAGGATTACAGTGAATCTGACTGTGAATCCTTTTTTGGCTATTGTTTATAGAATGATTTGCATTCTTTTGTTTATTTAATAATTGAAGCTTTTGGTGCTTTGATAAAGGAGAACACATGGAGAAGGATGGAGAAATGAAGGGAGAGGCATTTATATGCAGTGAAGTGTGCTATTAGACTGGCCTGTCCCCCTCAGTGTCCTTGTCAGACTCCATCAGCTCTCTATATGTACATTAGAGGATGTACACACACACACACACACACACACAGTGTGTTTTCTAACAATTGTACAGCAAGTCCATCTAATATTCTTCTTTGATCTACAGTCCATTTCTCTGTAGCAGTCTTTCAAGATAAACTTACCCTATGCTGTAAACCTGAGTCTGTCCCAGATTAGTATAGATATTAGTAATGTTCATGTACCTCTGTCTCGCTCTGTGTCTGTCTTGTTAACTCAAGTGCCAAAAAACCATTCATTACTATACTTAAGTATTATTTTTGGCAGCCTTGGTTGCGTAGGGATGTGGTATGTTAGTGGCTAAGGCTTTAGGCTATATCTCAGAAGGTTGTGATTTTGAATCCTGCGGCTGCCAATGCTGGGTAAGGCCCTTAACCCTCAGGTGTATGCTATGTTACCAAAGGTTTTGGGACACCCCTCCAAAAAACTGAATTCAGTTGTTGTTTTTCAGGAGTTGGGCTTGGAACTAAGTTCCAGTGAAAGGAACTCTTAATGCTTCAGCATACCAAGACATTTTGGAAAATTTCATGCTCCCAATTTTGTGGGAACAGTTTGGGGATGACCCCTTCCTGTTTTAACATGACCTTGCACAAAGCAAGGTCCATAAAGACATGGATGATCGAGTTTGGTGTGGAGGAATTTGTCTAGTCCTGACCTCAACCCGATAAAACACCTTTGGGATGAATTAGAGCGGAGACTGCGAGCCATGCCAAAACTGGGACGTCTGCCTTTATATGCAAATGAATGTAATATGAAGTCAGCCCGCCCTTTGCAGCTATAACAGTTTCAAATCTTCGTGAACAATAATTTGAAAGAAAAACATATATATGGAGAGAGAGAGAGAGTTAGGTTGGCTAATTTGCTAGCATTTATTGTCTATATTTAGTTAAAGGTTTTCTTTCCTAATGCCAGGCTAGACCAGCATTGATTCTAGTAGCTAAAATAAATGTTGGCAACAAGTCAAATTCTAGCTAATGGTAACACTGGCAGAAATGTATGAGGGTTTAGGTGGCAGGTGATCCTTTTTTAATCACCTTTACATCTGACTTTTATTCCACTTCTAAGCAGTTTCTCCTGGAGGGATTTCAGGGGTTGTTCAGACAAGCTTAGTAGTGCTAATAAACCAACTCTCTTATTTTTAACACAGTTATTGTAAAGTAATTTATAATTATAATACACAGTTGTCCATTTTATAATTTCTTAATTGTACAAAAGGTTTTTGTACATGAAAGACATGTCCTTTGCAAAATTTTATTATATGGCTGAGAAAACCTGTTTGGAAAACTTTTATGTGTTATAGATATGGAGTGTTGGATGTTTGGGTGCTTCATGTTGCCCTGTCTCAGCCTTTTGGACAGAAATATGACTGGAATTTCTCAGTGCAGGCAGGTAATTTTCCTTTAAGCAAAAAAAAGACGCTGTATTTAAATAAAACCCTGAAGACAGAATTCAAGTTGCCATTGGCAATGCTTTTCCATGCTGGAATAATTTATTACTGGTGAATGTATTTCTGGAATGAAGCTTTTAAAGAATTACTGAACTGCTCTTAGACAGGTATGTAAAAACTCTCCATTTCAAATGCATTTAAAAAACAACATAAACTATAGATATTCTATAATTATTTAGTACTATCTGGTGTTGATGATACTAATACCGAAAGCTAATGAGTGCTCATTACAAAGCAATATATGACAGCAAAGGCACTCTTGATCATTCTCATAAATAAGTATGGTCCAAATGTTGTAGGTGTGTAGCATTAAAACCTTTCAGGCAGTTGAATGGCTCAGTATGTTGCTGAATGAATATTGTGTGTTCTGTGACTATGTAAATATGTAAATACTTGTTTATTTAAATCTAGATATGTATTAAGACTTCCTATATGCTATGGATGCCATATCTGTAAGACGGATTTTCTCAGATCAGAATAGAAGTAAATTATTTGGAGTGATTGCATTGGTTGGGTATTACAGAGATTGACCTTCCAGTGTAATAGGAAAGTGATATATATTCCAGCAGTTTTATAGAGAATGAATTTATAAATAACCATCAACCAAGAGACATTCCTCGTTCTGCCACGACAGAGCAATCCCACTATTCTATATAAAACACAATGATGAACTGACTGCTTGGTTAAAAGAACATAAACTTTGGATAGTAAAAATGGGTGATGGGAAAAAAATCGGCAGTGGAAAGTAAACTTTTATTCATGAACTACATCCTCCCCTTCTGCAAACCTCCAAAATACATATCCATACATCAGCAAGTTGAAAATCTCAAAATATTGAGCCAATTTTTCAATTTGACATATTAATTTAGGTTGACATATTAATATGGTTTCTGCTGCTGTTGTGGACTGTGGCATGACAACATTTGACCACAGCTGGAAATAATTGAAATACAATTTAATTTTAAATGCCAACAATATCAATCTTCTAGAATCAAGAATCAAGTTCTAGCATTAACATTTCCAGTGTGGAGGTTAGTTAGTTCTAAGTCCAGTGGAAGCAAAGTTGAACTAATTTTGTATTCTGGGAGATTTTATGGAAGTTCATACTGTAGTACATGGACTTCAGTAATCTCAGCACAGAGGACAGAGTGACTGCATTTAATTTAATAAACCTGGGCCATGGTTGGAGTCAGTCTTGCTCATTTTCCTCCAGCAAAACCTTAGCTAAGTCATTACCTGTTTGACAGTTGAGAGGAGTTTGACAGTGTAATGTGCTAGTTGGGGAATCTACAAGGCTCTGATTGTTCAGTGCTGGCAGGCTGCTGTGAAGCAGTCTCACTGTGTAGCATTATACAGGACAGAGAACAGACACCAAACACTACTCACTTTACATGTTCTGTCAGTCATGCTCCTTTTTTTGCTTTATACAGGCCAGGTGAATATTTTCATTTTCTCCGTTGCCACATCTGTATTTAAGTCTCTCTTTACACACCGTAAAAGCTCTTATGATTATGTTCTATAAATCATGCTTATAATGTTAAATGACTGTTATTCTAAGAATTGCTCTTTCTGTGTACCTTTTAATTAGTGAAGGCAAAGTTTAGGGTGCTGACGACAATATTGTTGTGAATTTTGCTTCTGTCTGAGAGTAAAAGGTTTCTGAGTTTGATGGGGAGTGGTTTAAATGGAGTTTGAGAAAGACACAGAGAGAATGATCTCAGAGTTGTCTGGCAGGCAGGGACGCCATCAACAGCTGCTCTCTTTGAGTCTCTTGTATTCAGACAGTTTTCACAAACAGACAGAGTCTCAACCCACCGAGCAGGCACTGTCGAGAAAAATGAGCCGAACGTCTTGGGGAGTGCATAACAAAGCAGTTTTCTCCATACTCCTGCTCTCGCTCTCACACACTAACTAAAACAAGGGATGTGTGTTGAAAGCCCCAGGGGCCCTGCAGAGAGAAACTGACCAGCCTCCTTGACCCTGCATCCTTTTTCCTTCTTTCACTGGCAGACACAGTGCAGAGTTGGCACCTCCTGTACTTTACTGTTCAGACTCTCCAAAGACAACATAACACATGATGCAGTTAAGAGGTTAGTAGCGTGTTAATGTGAATTTCATATGCGAACTCACAATATAACACATCGAATCTGAGATATAATATTAGGGTTTAGTAATGGCGGTGAAATGGAAAAGCAAGTTTCGAAATGTTGCATTGTCATGATGTACTGGAACAAAAATAATTTTGTAAAAATGCATGTGAAAGCAGAAAAAGAGTGGCAGGTCACAAATCCTTTTTGGTCTTCCCTCTAGTGGCATGAAACAGAAATGCAGTCTAGACCGAGGTAAAGAACGTTCTCTTAGCACTCATTGTACTGTTTGGTGTCTCAAAAACAAATTGTGTATAGTTACATTAGCTTTAAGTTGATGAGATATGTGTTATTCAGTGAGTAGAGTAGAGTAGAGAGTGCTTTATTAAACCCCAAGGGGAAATTTGGTCTCCTAAAGTCTCTTACAGCCTGCTCTTTACTCATAGACAGTGTCATGTTCATTTACTCTCCTGGCTCCAGTGTTCTGTCTCTCTCTCTCTCTCTCTCTCTCTCTCTCTCTCCCTCACTCTCTCTCTCTCTCTCTCTCTCTCTCTCCCTCACTCTCTCTCTCTCTCTCTCTCTCTCTCAACAAAGTCTTTTTGAACACAAGTCGGAAAATAATGTAGCACCTCATATTTTATGTATGATGGCATGAATAACAAAGACAGAAGAAACTGGGACAGTAAGAGAAAGCTTTGTTTTTTCTAATGTAAATCTTATTTTGTGTTATTTTTTTTGTTGTTTATTTAAATAATAAATGGAGTCGGAGAATTTAAGCTAATCACAGCTAAAGGACACTGAGGATGTAAATGACATTAAGAGGAATTATATCTGTGGCATCATTAGCTCTGGCAAATCTATAAATAACTCCAAGTGTGAGCAGGCCATGAAATGGTTCCAGTTGGTGTTTTGGGTTATGTAAGCATAAGTTATGTATGTATTATGTCTAAGCATCTGCATTTCAAAATACCAGAAGCTTATCGAAGAACCAGAGGCGCTGGCCCATGCAGAGGGGAAAATCTATTGTTTAGGCACATCTGTGCAAGTTAAATATAGATGTTTATTTTTTTTTTAAATTAAATAATAGTTATGATATGCTTAATACTAGACATGGTATTAGAAATAAGTACCAACATGCTTATTTTGTTCTTTCACTTATTCTATATACCTTGCAATTCACAGAAGATTTAAAAAGAATCTTTGAATACATTTGGGCAGCAGCAGTGACTCTGGGAATTGATTGAACTCACATTATTTCCTAAATTTATAAATCTATATTCAGATCATTAAAACCAAAGTTATAGATGGAATTTGGGCATGCATTGTGGAAAACTTTGGAAATAATGATGGACAGACTGGGCTTAGATCACAGCAGAATGGGCTTATGTAAAGGGACAAAATGAGATGAGTTTGGCAGATTATACTGTGGAGAGACAGAAAAAGAGGATAGGGATAAGAGCTTGGAAGGTGAACAGTGGTGATCTACTAGCTGATCCTCAAGGTTTCAAAATACTAAAGCCACAATGAAGGTCACAATCTGGGTTGTGTAAGTTGTCAGGTAATCTGGTTCTCTGAAATGAGCACAGATCTGCAATCATGTTGTTAAATTTTGTTACACTCTCCCTGTCAGACATATAATGGGCCAAGTTAGAAAATGGTTGCTGTAGTGTAAAGGGCCAGAATATAGTCATGGCTAGAGCTGGAAATGATCTTCACATCTTTATTAACTGAGCCCCATTTGTGCCCTCATAATTCTCTGAGTAGTCATATATAGAGCGATTATTGTTTAGATATTTGTCTTGTTCTGTAATCACAATGATACTATAATGAGAGGCAGATGTTAAAGGAATATAAATCTGGATCCACTGATGAGTTCAGGGACTGACTTAATCGAGAGGTTAATTACGAGTAAAAAGGAAATATGATGTTAGTAATTAAGTATCTGTTGTCCTGTATTTAGTATCTAGTGACCTATTGTCCTGCTGCCCTGAACAGAAGCTGTCTAGACTGGGGGAGGTAAAAGGGGTGGAACAGTAAACTGGGGAGGGGGTTAATGAGGAGACAGGGAGTTCATTCTTCTCCTCTTTCTTGTGCTCCTTCTCTAGAATCCTTAAAGTCTGATTCTTATGCTTTGTCCCTCAATAGGTAGTCTGTCAGTATGGTAGGCCAGATGCATTTAACCCTCAGTCTCTATAAACAAAATATTTAACAATTTAGCTATAATTAAGTTTGTTTATTAGTGGTATGCAGGCAAAAAATGACCCGGTAAAAAAACCTGTCTAGATTGTAGCTGGTTAAAGTCCCACGGTTTCTGCCATGGGCATTTCAGCAAGACAAAGCGGAATCATATAAGTGTACTAAATCATTAAAGAGGTCAACACCTGAGGTTTGTTCCAATTGATTGGCCTGCAGTAATCCAGTGAGGTCAAATCAGAATCAATGGGCAGTATTTTATTTTAGTTTCCATGCAGTGACACTGTAATTGATTATTCAACACTATGTTTGTGCTGAGGCAGAGCTGCTACTCTGTTGAGCACTGGGATCTAATGTGTCTTTTTTTAATTCTCTTAACAAGCACAATTTCTGTGGTGTATTTATTTGACTCTGTATGTTTCTCTATTCTACTCAGTGTCTGTATTTCAGGGGTGAGATAAGAACTGAGGCATCTACATGTATATTAGTGCAGGTGTGTGTGTGTGTATGTGGGTGTGGGTCTGCGGTCAGACAGCTTGAACACAAGTATGATATTGTTATCACAGGTAGGATAACAGACATTCCTATGCTCATCTTCACCGCCCTAAAGTGCTGACCTTCTATAGCCCACATTAAGGAACTGGGGACAGTCCCAGTGAAGGATGATTTATTCTTCCATACAAACCCACAAAACCTACAGGAGATCTGGAAAGCACTTTGGGGAGAAGCACAAAACACATTAGAGTCTTTATCTGAACTTGTGAACTGGTGGGGATCAGCAGGAGCTTTCATTCTACTCCTGCAGAGTAGAGATGAAGTAAAGGTGAAGTAAATTGAAGTACAAAGTAGAAACAAAGAAAAAGCAGCAGAAGTATTTGCTTAATGCATTTTCAATAATAATCTTTCAATAATAACCTTCTGTCTGTCTGTCTGTCTGTATGTCTGTTTATTTATAAACAAACAAACAAACAATTAAATAAATAAACAAATACATAAATAAATAGCTATTTTAACTGAATTCATTTTTTCCATTTTTAACTTGGCCTACATTGTATAATTTTAATCCATCAGACTTCATTGTTTCTGCCTGTTTGTTAGGGGCAAATTTTAATTTTTTTTCAAGTTAGTGAAATGGAGCTGTTTCTAAGGGCGTATTGTGTAGGGAATGTATTTGTAGAGTAATTTACAAAATAGCTAACCTCATTGCAACATATCTTGCCAGATCTGTTCTGTTGTGATTCAGTATAATCTTACTTAGAAAATGTGAACAGTGCACCATGATCATCCCTGATCTGCAATCATTGTGTTTTGTTTAAACAGACAAACTACAATTTGCATACTCTCTCTCTCTCTCTCTCTCTCTCTTTATACACATACACACACACACACACACACACACACACACACACACACACACACACATATATATATATATATATAGAGAGAGAGAGAGAGAGAGAGAGAGAGAAAAAGCAAGAGCGTTCCTGGTTCAATCCTGAGCTCAAGTTACTGTCTATGCATAAGTTCCACATATTCTCCCCATTTCTAAATATTCAATTCAATTTTATTTGTATAGCTCTTTAACAAAGAGCATTGTCTCAAAGCAGCTTTACATGAGAAAGAAAACATAAGAAAACAACAAACATGTAAACAGACAAACAGTCCTAGATGTTATCCCTAGTGAACAAGCCTGAGGTGACTGAGGCGACTGTGGCAAGGAAAAACTCCCTTAGATGGTATGAGGAAGAAACCTTGAGAGGAAACAGACTCAAAAGGGAACCCATCCTCATTTGGGTGAAAATTGTGTGATGCAATGTCTTTAGTTTGTTTCTGATGAAGCATGAACTAGGCTTTATCTGATTCAGACCTCACTGACCAGACAATTTTGATATAACCAGTCACAGTAACCAGTGAGATGGTCACACTTGTCTCATAAGCACAAACCACATGTCTTCTTCATTGGATAAAAAAATAGATCAAACACATGCAGAGCTAGTCAGTGTCGCTATTGGATTTTACTTGTTTTTAGATGAGTATGCAACCAAGTTACAGGGAAGCTCTTGCCTCATGTGCTATGCACAACACTCACTGATAAGAGCATAGCTGTCATCCCTTGTGGCTGGCTGAAGTGCTTATCTGTGCATATTAGAGGCTGTTTCAGGTTTCAGAGTGACGCTGATGGAGTTTTTTGTGTGTGTGTGTGTAAGCAAATATGTGAGAATGAGGCAGAAGAGGAGTAAAAGTGTCCACTGGGTGGCAGTGTGTTCCTCTGCTGTTGCCGCTCTGACCGAAGAACAGATGTGCTGAGGAGCTTAAAGTCATAGCAGCTTATTTGGGGCAAAACCTTCATTCGCCAGTGAACTTCTCTCTCCCTCCCTGCCTCCCTCCATTTCTGCCTCTGATCCCACTCCTGCTCTGTGTCCTCTGGGAAATGCTGAAACTGATTCACACATGCTGCCTCCCCACAGCCATGACCTCATCATGTTCTCTCTATAACCTAATTACAGCCTTTACATCTCACTGCTGTGTGGTTAACACTCAGAGGCAGGTGTGTAAGATATAACTTTCATGCATGTAAAAAACAACCTGAGAGGAAAAAAGAATGGGAGTGTCTCTGGAGCTTTGATTTCTACTGTCCTAGGCCCTTGATATTTGATATCGTTCATTGAGGATACACAATGCTTTGCTGTGAGCGTGTGCACGGGTGTGATTGTGGGAAGGTCTGTGTTTGTTTGTTCTTTCCTCTATGCTCCAGCTGCAGTGTTTGTAGTATTGCAAGTTGTAACATCCAGTGTGTGTGTGTGTGTGTATGTGTGTGTGTATCCCTGCAGGTGTGTGTAAAGAAAAGGCTGAATCTGTGGTGGTATTCTGGGGATGTGTAAACTGTCCTCCAGCCCTGAGTCTCCTCAGCCTATAGGAGCTGAAGTGCAACAAGGTAAACCTTAAGGGAATTATTCGGTGATGAAAATAAAATTGACATCATTTGTAGTCCAAATGTAGCTGTTTGGTACCTGATATAACTAATACAGCTAATAAGAAGCTAAAGTCTATCTTATAAAAATGTTTTTGTAAACAATTGTGGCTTAAATTAATACACTGTTAAACTTTATGGTTGCAGTTTTATATTTAAAAAAAATCACAAATTGTGAAAAAAGAGAGAAAGAGTACTATTTTTATTGTCATCCATTTAACTTCCAGATAACAGGTGCAGTTTCACCTTTAAATCTTTAGATGAGGTCTAAGATGTACGATTGCAGGAGAATATATATATTCTGGTCGTCCAAGATGTTTAGCTACACAGTGAAGCTCTGTTGATTTTATAGATTTCAGTCACTCATACTGTGTCATCAGCAAGTTGATGGGATTTTATTATGTACAAACTGGGTGCAGTTTAAGACTGCATAATAATGATAATTAGTATCATAATAATGATAATTAGTTATACATAATAAATAAAGATTTAAATGAAAGATGCTAAACTTATTGGCTACATTAGCTTTATATAGCTCTAGTTTTAGTCTAAACATTAGACCTGTCTAGGCTGACTGACTACATTCTTTATTCCTCCTGTCTCCTTCCTTTGCTTATTGCAGGTATGCTTGATTAAATTATAAGCCTTACCATTATATTATTCATTATCAGCATAAAAACCTAAGCAGGGGCAGGGGCTGCACATATGCAATGACTAGAAGCCTTGAATATTCAATGTATGGCCAAAAGTATGTGGGCGCATGATCATTCATATCTATGTGCTTGTTGAACATCTCATTTCAGATTTAATCCCCCCCATTGCTGTTGTAATAACTTACACTCATCTGGGAAGGCTTTCAACAAGATTCTGAAGTGTAGCTGTTGCCCATTCAACCACAAGAGCATTAGTGAGGTCAGGCACTGATATCGGGCAAGAGGGCCTGGCACATAGTCGGCATTCCAGTTCATCCCAAATGTGTTCAGAGGGGTTGAGGTCAGGGCTCTGTGCAGGACACTCGAGTCCACACCAACCTGTACAAATCATGCCTTTATGAAACTTGTGCAGCCTAGATCCCCTAGTTCCAGCACAGAGATATATTAATGCTACAGCAAATACAATTCTGTGCTACCAAATTTGTGGCAAAAATTTGGGGAATGCCTGCATATGGCTGTAATGGTCCAGTGTTCATAAATATTTGGTTGGCTATACAGTCTATTATACATATTTTATACCATATGTATATTCTAAATTATTAGAAATGCTTATATTACGTTCTGTTGCACTGCATTTAACAACATTTTCCTGTATTATAACTTTCAAATAAACATTACATATCATGTAGGCACTGTCACATTGTATATATTGAATATTATTAACCAAATAAATTCTTATGAAACGTTATTTCATATGGGTTCTGACTCTAAACTGTTCTACACAAAGTGGAAACATGAATGTAAACATGTCTGAATGCAGAAAGGGGTTGAAATCGACAGAAAACCTGCTGATGAGCAGGTAATAGCAAACATGTGATCCACTAGCATGGTGGTAAAGTGCAGACGTAAACAGTATGTTTTCTGCATGCAGACTATAAGCAGTCCACTCTGGACAGTGACTTATGCTGTGAGTATGTGTTGGTCTCACGGGTCAAATCAGACCTGTCGTAAATATTTAAGTAAAGGTCCTAGCTCTTTGAAGTATATATTCCTCTGGGGTCAGAATGGTGATGGATGGCTAGAGCAGTGTGTGACAACTAGAATGGATTTTGGGCGGGCTTTCTGGCATGTAGGAGTGGCTAAAGGTGAGAGGGCAGTGATTGAAGGAACATTTTTGTTACTGACAGGGGATGGGGCAAGACAGGGACACGGTAGTTAGATTGTGTGGAGCATGTCAGAGCCAAATCCTCACAAAAGAACCAGACATTCTTTAGAATTCACATACAACCTTTTCATTCTGGATGTTTCAAAGTAAATGTTGAGTTTCTACTACATTGCCGCCTCCCGTAAAGCAGTCATAAACATAACATGCTCAGATATTTTGTACGAAAGCCTATCAACACCATTTGCAGAACTGAAGTCTATTGCCAGAGTAATCCTAGGGGTTCTGCTTTATCTTTGTCCACGTCTGGCCTTGAGGCTTTGCCCAGTGCCTGTGTGTACCCCCTAACTGCACATGACTGACAGAAGCTCCCCAGGAGTGGGAGTGAGTGTGTGTGGTCCGCTTGGCAGCTGCTCTGTCCGTTAGTGTCCATCTAAACAACTGTTTCTTTCCTTCAGCAGACTAACCCTAACATTCTCTAATTCTCTCTCTCCTCTCCACTGTGAGGCCTGTGCTTGATAAACAGTCACTCAGTATTACATTATGGTCAACAAATACAACATTCTTTATCAAAGATATCTTTGATTAAGAATCTTCTGCTATTTTGCCTCTGAGATGAAAGCAGTATAAGGACAGCTGTCTTCCAGACTGAATTATTTTGCCCAAATGTGTGTCTGTAACTGTGAATTTGCTATGTTTTTTTTTATCTGTCAGTATCTGCATATGTGAATACAGGTTTCTGATTTTAAGCTTGTTGTCCTGATGCTTGCATGCTGTTTGTTACTGGCAGGCCTGGCACACAGAGTGGCCCTGGCCCCTTACTATATGTCAGAGGAACAAAAGCACATTGCATGCTGGGAGTTAATGGAATCTGAATGGGCAGTGGGATAGAGAAAGCCAGCTCTGAAATACTGCTCGCTAGCAACTTTCTCAAGATTTACTGAGAGAACAGATGTGAGTTTGTGTGTGTGCTTTTTAATAGGTGCCACGTGTTACCTCATTGATGTATCCCATAAAAGCAGAAAGCTGATGCTGATATTGTGTCCTTGAGTGATTTGCAACCTGTTTCCTTCCATTGTAGTGAACGGCAGCATATCCCATACTGTTCTCTCTGCTACCTCTGTGTTCGTTCCCCTCTCAGCCTGTCATGCGGGGTATTTATTTTAGACCACCTTTGTGGTTTGATGAAAATAGTTGAAAATGCTTAATGAGGTGAAGGTGCAACTTTTCATATAGACAGTTATGAATATTTATTGTGATTTCTGTTTTGTGTGTGTGTGTGTGTGTGTGTGTGTGTGTGTGTGTCATTTTATATCAAACTTTTAGTGCCATATATTTTTTCGTGTACTGTACCAAAGACATGATAAACTGGAGCTATTTTTCATTTTGTGGTTTCTCTCATCAGCCATTTCTTCAGGGAATTAGCATCATTAAATGTAATTACAATTACATTTAAAATAAACAAAACTGATCTAAGAGTGCACAAATTACATTATCAGTTATGGAAACTGTATTCATTAAAACTGTAGTAATGATAAAGGTAGTGTAAAGATACTGATAACCAAAGGAGAGTTTTTATAGATATTACTTTAGATTAGCATCTGTATAGTGCAGAAATATATAGTAGACAGTAATAACCTATGAGATGACAGATGCTTTTTTATGTGTTCGCATATATATGTTTGAAGCAACACAAAGCAAGCTATGTTTGTGTGTAATAAGAGGAAGGAAGTTCATATTAAGTGCATTTAAATTGGCAGCATATTTGTGTTTGTTCCTAGAATCACAGATTTGCTGCCTTAGTGTAGCTTTTTTCACCCTACCATTTTTCACAATTCATATTAAATTGATGTGTGTAATGGGTATTTGTCAAAGCAGCAAGTTCATACTACATGTTTTGTCTCAAATGCAGATTTTCATTTTTATTTCCTGTATGCCGAAGCAAGATTGTCTGCATTGCTCTGTGATATGTACATTGACTGTACAAACCTCAGGACGTCTTTCTGAAGGCTCCTCTTACACAATCCTTTCTCCATTCCTGCAGGGCTGCTAAGAATGGAAACTCCTTGAAACACAGCAAGGCAAAAGGCTCCATAAGGTTTTCTCTGTCAGCTCTCTCCTTTAGTGCTGTTTTTGTTTTAAATTAAAGTGAACTTTATGTCTATATGGGGTGATTCCAAAAGAGGGAGATGTTTTGCACTCTCTCTCTCTCTCTCTCTCTCTCTCTCTCTCTCTTTCTCTCTCTCTCCCTCTGTTGTTGTGATGTTGCTTTTCTGTGGAAGGCTGCCAAAGACTTGTTTTTCAGTTATGACACCCGCTGCCAAATATACACATTTGCATGCCATCACACTTCTATGTGTGCAATACTACACATGTGGATCAAACCACACACCTGGGCAGATTGACAGTGTTTATGCATTTTGTATGTATTTTCCTTTTTCCATCACTTTGCCTAATTTCCCCTTGTGTAATGACCCTAGCTTTGGGCCCTAAACTGGAACATTGTCCATAATTTAGACAATGTGCACTTTTTTATACCCGCAGCATTGTTTGATATACATCCAGTTCTGGCATCAGTTGAATCTATAAGTATCTTTAGTGGGAAAGATTGCAGAGCAAGTAAAATCATGAAAGGAAGAACATGCACAGTGTGATGTGGACCTCATTAGTACTGCAGAACCCCTTTCACTCTCTACCACTCTGTTTAGCTCTTTGTCCCTATCGTTCCTGCATACCCCCAACCCCCAGTAGAAGAGGGGTTAAGTGTTTTGTAGAAGACTGAGTGTTTCACTTTGAGCCACTGTGTGAGTCTGTGTGCTTGATCAGATGACTGGTTGTATGTTGGATTAGAGCACGGCTCAGTTTCTTGTTCCACCAGCCACTTCATTAGCTTTTCTGAAGCAGCTCCATTCAGTGGAACAGAAAGCTAAGAAACAGTCTCCTATAAGCCTTCCTACTATATATATTTGGTCATGACATATATTTGTCTTGAATGTTGATGGAGACACATTAAAGAGAGGTTTCTCTAAGCCAGTATGAATCATTTTGAAGAGCCTATTACTTATATGATAATATGTGATTTGATGCCTGGGCTGTACATGTATGCTTACTGATGATTCGTGACACATGCACATGTATATTAGTGTGTAATAACATACACACTCATATATACTAGCAGCTGAGCCACAGACATATGTATTCAAGCAGCTGCCTGGGCTTTTTATTTTCACCAGAGGGAAATCTTAATGCATACAAAGACATTCTACACTTTTGCATGTTTCTAACTTTGTGGCAGTTTGGGGAGGGCCGACATATGGGTCTGAAGGCCGGGTGTCCACGTACTTTTGGCCATGTAGCGTATTCGTGTTAGAGGATTTTTTTTTTTACTTTTAGCCATGTGGTCAGTTGTGAAGCCTGCAGGACAAAGAAAGGCCACATTCTGGATGTAAACATGGTGGATTGCTTGAGTGGCCATTTATGGCATTCATTCATTCATTTATTCATTCATCTTTAGTAAATTCTTTGTTCTGATAAGAGTCTTTTTAGTTTAAATTATAAAATGGCTCATTCAGTATTTTGGAAATCAGAGCCAACTGATTAGAAAATGCTATGCGTGGGTATATGCAAGAATAACTCAGAGAGCAGGCAGGATTGGACAGAAGGTTTCCTGTGCAAACAAAGACTTTGTTAAAATATTCTCTATTTCTTTCTATAAAGGCCCTACACTAAAATATACTTATGTGCTCCAAAAGACAATCCTGCCTGTTGGTAGAATTTATTAGATAATATATATGTATCCATGTATGTATGTGTGTGTTTTTATAAAGCACTTTGAAATATCATGTTAAGCCTCCTGGTGTGTTTATGGGCAGTTCATGTTTATATGATAACTTCCCTGGAGGACACAGATGTCCATTAATCACTCATATGTTCGTCTATTCAGTTCTCTGCTTGTCTGATGTTTCTGTCCTCTTTAATGCCCCTACAGAATCCCCTGGCTTTATTGCTCTCTGCTCAGGTTAGCATGCTGCGTTTCCTTTGCTTTTGTTCAGTTCGGTGATAGGCGGTAATTGAGGGAGAGGAGTGGTAACAGCCGGAACACAGGGAGACTGGGGCCCTTTGAAAAGCAAACTTGCACATGAATGTACTCTTCCCTCCTTACAGACTTCTTAAGACAAAAAGTCATGGCCTGTGGGCTGCTTAGGTTGGACCGAGTTCAGAGAAAACGTGCGCCGCATTTTTGGATGCAGCTTTAATTTCCGACACCAAATCACAGCTCTGCTTTTAGATCATGTGTGATTTATTTCATGTATACATTAACAGTGCAATACAATGAATATACTGTCTTCCACAATATATATGTCTTTCACTCGTCTGCTGAGTTTGAGTAATGTTGTCTGTATGTTTCGGCATGACATGGTTTCTTAGGGAGTAAGTGGGAAATTACTTAGAAGGGAGTGAAAGAGAAAATAGTCATCATCAGTCAACATCATTTTGTTACATCACAGCAACTGCTGAGTGTCAGATTTGAAACAGGAAGTGGATTTATCCCAAGTAGCCCCCTGCTTTCAAAAAAAGAGTAGGATGCAGAGACTGAGAAATTGAAAGCTGGACAGAGAGAGAGAGAGAGAGAGAGAGAGAGAGAGCACTATGGGCAGAGACTGAGCCCCAGCATGAGATGGGATTATATGTGTATGTGAGAGAGGGAGGGAGAGGCGAGCACACAAAGTGAGAGCGGTAGGGGGCAGGGAGAGGGGGAGGTGCTAGGACAGCAGAGCAAGAGTGCAGGAGAGGAAAGGGCTTTGCAGTGGGCAAAGAGAGGAAAGTTTGACTAGAAGAGAAGGAGTGCAGGAGGAGGAGCAGGAAGAGAGCGTGTGTATGTGTGTGCGCAAGAATATGTGAGAGAGCGCGAGCATGTGAGTGTGTGAGACGAAGAGAAAGAGAGGGAGTGAAGCCGAAGAGCAGAATGAGCAGCTAGGTTTGTCTTCTTAGTTTGTCTCCAGGACAGAAAGCTGAGACAGGAGGAAGTTACCATGAAGAACACTATGGGTATGTACGAGATTATAACTATCAAACCTACAGATACATACACTCACAAATCACTCACACTCACTCTCTGGCTTTTGCAGAGTTCAGATTACTGCAGATTTTTTTAGACACAAAGCTCTGAGTGCTTTGAAGTAATCCAGATGAATGATTAACTTTGTGCACACAGAGAGGGTGATAGGTGGGGCATCTACAAGACAATGAAGAAAAAGAGAGTGTTAGCAGCACTGTGTTCTCTGTTGATGAGAGACATGTGTTTATTGGCTGGTGTGTGTTACGCTAAAAACACTTTAAAGTTACAGAAAGTGTTCTGCTAGCTAAACTCTATGTGTATTGGCACTGTAGGATGCTGGTGTGTGTGTGTGTGTTTGCTGTCTGCGACTGTCTGGTGTTTGTGTGTGAGGGTTTTTGATGTTATGAGCTGAGCCTCTCAGTGGAGCAATCTTCAGTAATGGACCTACTCATGCTGTATAAGCTTGTGGAAGTGTGCAAAGCTGAACTGAAGAAACTCGGAAAGAGCCGAGGTTAGAGATAGTATTTTACTGCTGTATAAGTTTCAGTGAAAAGTGCTAGGACAACATAATCCTCTGAACAGCTGGCATAAATGGTGCAATTTGACACTATATGCAATTAAAGCCATTTTCACAAGAGTAACACAAAAAGTGTCCACATTCTATTGTCATAGCCATATCTCTTTTCTCTCATCTCCATTGTGTTTCCCCATTGTGTGCCTCCTGATTTTATTGATATTTAAGAGCTGGAGTTTGTGGTCTGACTCAGCTTAGAGGAAGACCTGTGTACAGATTGAGCCTAAAATAGCACAGACTGTGACAAGTCAGAAGTCTGCAAACATTGCTTTGAGCAGATGAGATCACCAGGAGAAGGTGCTTGCGTCACTCTGCTGGAAAATAATAGACGTGTTAAATCACTCGCGTATGTGAGAGGCCTTCGAATCGATCCCTTATACACTTACTTTCCTGTTGCCTTTTTAAGGAAATTTGATGGTCATTGATTTCCCTGAAAGTTTCAAGAATGAAAACATTAACTCATCTCATCTCATCTCATCTCATCTCATCTCTTCTCTTCTCTTCTCTTCTCTTCTCTTCTCTTCTCTTCTCTTCTCTTCTCTTCTCTTCTCTTCTCTTCTCTTCTCTTCTCTTCTCTCATCCTCTTTTCTGTAACCTCTCCTCTCCTGTTATGGAGATGCCAGGTATTTATATAGATGTGTGTGTGAGGAAGGAGAGCTCATTAGCTCTGTCTTGGACTCAGCTGACTGCGCTGAATCAGAACTTTCCATGCCATACTTTTCCTCTCCGTCTGAGCTCGCCTGGAATCTGAAGTGACACAGTCCACAGTCCCTTTTGGCTGTTCTCACTGTGGCTTATTTGCATATTTTCAAACTCCAAACCTAGAGTGCTTTTTTTTTCTCTTGTTTGTGGCTTCTGCATTCTTCACTGTGTAAGCACTTTTAAAATTATATATTTATGCCAGCATACTTTTTGATTCAGGTTGCACTGGAATTTATTGGCTGCTGGGTCCTCATGTCTGTTCTACTGTTTTATCACTTCTGTTTATGTGTAGTACACCAATCTGGGTTATAACAGTAGATGTAGATGAAGCTTATTGTTTGACATTGTTTGTATAATAAAAATAAATTACAGTAATGAAAGGTGATATAGTAATTTACTTGAAATTGCTTTTGACTGCACTCTTTGTTGATGTATTGTGGTTTGATGAAGATCATGGGTTATCTCATGGGGCTCAGTAATGTGCAATAGATATTAATCCCCCTCACATATTAACCTCGCTCATGCTCAGCACCGCCCACACCTGTTTTAGAGGCAAAATGGATGAACAGCACCATTATGCCTCTCTAGTAGTAATAATGCACAGGGTCTGTTTGTTGTTTTCACTCTTGGTGATTGCAGCTGATATCTAATATGGTAATAAATGTGGTGCACTGACCCATCCAGACCATTTTGAATGCCCTGTGTTGAAAGAGAGCATTCCTTTGCCTCATTACCCTCCCATCACTGGCATTTTAACAGAATGACCACTCAGCAGCAAGCAAGGGGAAGGGCATTAGCGTGGCGCGACCACAGCTCCTCTCCTAGCTGTTCTTATTCCCAGTGTCTGCCTGTCTGACCGCTGGCCTGGGATAAATAATCATTAGCGGTTGGAAATTCATGCTGCGGTACTCAGGAGTAGCTGAAGAGACACAGTTCAGCCAGTGCGTCCAATGGCTCTAACAGAGCATCAGAGGAAAACCTTTCTGGGTCCTGCACATACTGCCAAAATGCACAGTGGGTAATAATGAACCACACGAAAACATGATTTTTAATATTATCAAATATAATCAAAATTCCACGTGTCAAACACGCATCAAATACTCTCTGTAAAATGTTGTATAGTGTTTGGTTTCGTAAGTTTATATGTGGTATTTAACAACACACTTTGAAACACCTCTAGTCATGATTTCTTTACTCCCTTTTAATAAACATAGACCTTCATAATCAGACACTTTTAACAGCAGATCCTCTCTGTGCATTCAGAGCGATCAGTTTACAACAGATCATGGACATCTCCCTGACACAAGTCCGGACAGGGACAGTTGTATTTTGTAACCAGTTTGGGGTCAAATTGTTCTTTACACACAGCAGAAAAAGCTCCATCCACAATGCTGATTGACAGTAGTGCCTTCCTGGTATTCTGTAGGTGGTGTCACTCACTGCATCTCTGCAGCTCTGATCTGGGAGGCCTATGGAGGCTGGAATACAGCACGGAGTGAAGAAACCATGTCTCTGCGAGAGAATTGTTTGGCATCTTCAGAGTACTTGTATGCTTTGCACACTTTGCACAGGCTCATAAGCTTTGAGATGCTTAAAAAAGCCTGCTTTACCCCATCACTTCCCTGCTTTTTGTTTCATTCACACACCCTTTTGTTCATCCCACCAACCACGAGATGTTGTAGGTCTCAATCATAGCCTGTAAAAACACTACAACACAAGACTGGGAAATGAGAAAGACAGTAGCACATGGCTAGCAAGAAGGCAGCCAGGTGTGGAAGAAGGTTCAAGAGCAAACAAAAGAAATGAGATGGGGATGATTTAGGAAATTGTGAAAAGAGAGAAAAATAAATTAGAAACAGACTATAGGGTGTTTGATGGTGAATTAGTAAATGAGTGAGGAACTGGTAGAACGGAATGAGGTCAAAGGGTCATAGTGTCCACTCTTTCTCTCTCCCCCTCCATCTGTGTTTATCTCTTGCATGCTCTCACTGACTTGGCTTTTGTTACTCCCACTGTTTTTGTTGCTGAACCCCACCTTTTTCTTCTGGTGTAGCTTTCACCCCCAGGGTACACACATGTAGGCCTCAAATGCCATGGCAACATCCCCAAACAGCCACAAGCCAAACGCTTGCAAAAGCAACAGGGTGGCAATGATAAAAAACAGTCAACCAATTACCCTTGTTCTACAGACAATGTTTTTAATTTAATCCAGTGCCTCCTCACTGAGACACCGGAATAACAAAGAGAGCAGTGGAAACTGTGCGGGGTTAGTAGAGGGATGTAGAAAAGGTGGGAGCTTTATAGTGTTCAGCTTTAAATGTTCCCCTTGTCTTTTTTTTTGTTCCATGGATGCAAATTAGAGTCAGTGGACTTCAGTAGACTTTGAAGGGTTTGAATGTGTTTTTGTTAGCTTTGTAAGAGAACAGACACTGAAAGAATTTGTGACTCATGAGCTTTCCCCTTTAGCTTCGATTTATAATAAAAGTCCAGGATGTGACCTCTATTCTAACATTTTTGGTTATTGTTTGGTTTATAATAGAAACACCCAATCATATAGACTCACATATACATGGTAGATTGTGTTTATTCAGTCTTTAAGGGTTGATTTGTACAGACAAATGCAATTTTATTGTACTGAACATTCAGTTATGCTCTCTGAGTTTTGTGATCCAAGTTACAGCTACTCAGGAAGCTCACTTTTCTAAAGGGAGATATTTTGTGTCTCTCTCTGTTTCGTTCAGTTAGCTGCAGGTTTCTCATATCGGCTGAATTCAGTAGTGCAGTTTGGGATGTTGCTATGCTTTTTATGTTGTTATTCACTTCTGATCATCACATCAAGTAAAGGTGCAATCTCTACACATCTTCCACTAAAGTAATATTTACTTTCTGTGAGTTTTGAAATGTATGCAATGACTTACTGACTTTTTCATTTGTAAAATAAAAGCTTTTTAATTCCTGTTAGGCCACCCAGAAGCTATAACATGTGTGATGTTTGGTGTTAGGCTGTCACAGTTTGTTCTGTATAGGGATTTCATCTGTTTAGAAAGCTGACATTCAAGTTCTGTATTAGTGTGCATAAAGCATACAGACCATAGTTGTGGTCTGCAGAATACTGGGAATGGGTGAAACTGATTAGTAATTGAGTCTGACTGGCTCTATGAACTCTAGCCGAAACTAAACAGCTTAAGTCAGTCCAAAACTCACTGGCAGTCCAAAAGCACAGTTCTACATTTTGTTTGCAGCTTATACTCCACGATGTTGTGTGTCATGGTAACAGCAGCAGAGTGTGATCTGAGCACAGTATGCCTCCTGACCTCTCTCTTAGATTCAGACACACTGTGCAGTGTGTCTTAATGGATTCTCTGGCCCACAGTGGAGAAATGGTGAGATTTTAATGCTGTCAGAGAGGCCTCTCAGAGTTATTGTATGGCACTATGAGTGGAAAGAATGTTACAATGCTGCAAAAGGTTATCTGCTGTAGATTCAGAATGAGAGGGTAAGTGGACATTATCTACTTGTAGTAAATGAGCTACTAAAGGACTCATTTCTGAACACCTTTGGGATAAACTACAATGCAGACTGTGCCCCAGGCTTCCTCTCCCAACATCACTGCCAGACCTCACTAATGTTCTTGCGGCTGAATTGACAAATCCCCAGATCCACGCTTCAAAATCTAATGGAATTAAATGGAGGTCATAACAGCAAGATATAACAGCAATATGAGGTTAAATATGGAATAGGATGTTCAGCAAGAACCTATGGGTATGGTAGTGAGATGTCCACATCATTTTTGCCATACAGTTTATATAAATAAACATGGTAACTTTAAGCAGTGCTCAGTGCACAAATTTCCTTCCTACTTCTGCGCACTGAGCAGCACTGGTCTGTGTTTTATGTAACCTCTTGTAGACATCACTAGTAATGTTTTCCCTTAGACATGAGACAGCATGCAAAGACATTTAGTGTAGTTTTGTTTGTCTGTGTGTTGGTCTTTGTGTGTTTAAAGCAACGATTGTTGGTGTATCATTCCAAGACTGTCCCTAGATAGTGCTGCTATCTGATGTAGGGAGACAATGGGGGAGCAGCTGGCAGGAAGTCACAGCAGCAAGGCACAGTGCTGGATGTCCAGTAAGAGCTCTCTAGAGGGGTTGGTGTAATGTAGAGGTGTGCATGGGTCTGTAATCACAGATTCATATCCTTTCCTGTCACTGATTTACACCAAACACCTGCTTGTTACTGCAATGGGGAGTGTAAGAGGCAGAAATTCAGAGAATAGAGTAGTGGACCATAGAAAGCAGGAAAGAGAGTGTGTATGTTTATGGTGAAGAATCAAATAGTCTAAAAACAGCATGGTACAGGAATAGGAAGTGGGAAAGTCAGAAGAAGGACATGGCTAGCAGGAAATAGGGAGCCAGGTGTGAGAGATTTCATTTAACAGAAACATGAAACAAATTGAAAGAAGGGAATATTTTATTAAAAAAATATACAGTAAATATAGACTATATATCTGTAGACAGGCAATGATAAGCACACTCAGAGTTAGACCCTGAGGAACAGTAAATTAAAACTGGTATGATAGATGGAGGTCAAGGGGTCAAAATATCCTCACAGTGCTGTAAAACACTCACACACTTACAGCTCACCTTAAGTTATTGATCTCAGTTTAATGAATAATTAATGCTTGTATATTGGAAGCATACAGAGTGCTAACATATAAGTAAAAGTAGGTAGTATTTCTAGCATTTCCACTACTGTGTTTTTTTATGTTAACACTGAAAATCAGATAGATAGATAGATAGATAGATAGATAGATAGATAGATAGATAGATAGATAGATAGATAGATAGATAGATAGATAGATAAATATGATAAATATGTTACTATGTACATGGAGAAGTATGTGCAAGTTGTATTAAGCATCATTTATTTTGTGATAGAATGCCTGAGAGACTGACATAACAACACTCGGTTAGATGAAACTGTTAGATGTAAATGAGTCTCCATGCACCACTCTGAAGAAACAAGGTCCCATTCCTTGTGTTTAGAGAGCAAACAGTGGTATGGGACAGTACATTGTCATGGCCAACGTTTCCATGGGAAGAAGCTTTGATCAAGATCTGAATACACATCAAACAACCTGGCTCAGCAGACATGTCTGTGTCCAAATGGGATTAAGGATGTGGGGATTTTAACACCAAGATCTGGACTTCTGCTGTGCTCCATGCTCAGCCTTGGCATTTCCACACATTCTCCCCCAAGTTCCACGGCGAAGCTGAATGGTTCCTGGGAGATTCACGCCTCGCAGCTAATCCTTTCCGGCAGCGCTGCAGCTATTAAGACTTATCATAACAAGATTTCTGTAGACAGCTCTGGCTGGTGCTGTGGATTTGATTAGAAACACCTGCAATGGCTTCCCTCAGCAACCTTTCTGTTGTAACACCAGAGATAAAATTGCACACTGGATGATTTTAATTGACCTGTTTTGTTTGGCTAATGAGATTTCCACTGGGATTGCAGTGATCCTGCAATACTGCAATGCTTAATCTAAAATTTAGACCACTCTTCACCAAGTCAAGTCAAGTCAAGAAGCTTTTATTGTCATTTCAACCATATATTACTGACGCAGTACATAGCGAAATGAAACAGTGTTCCCCCATGACCATGTTGCTACATAAAAACACAGATATACATAAAAAAACACTGTGCTAAGGACAAAAAAGTAAGTTAAATTAGCCACAGAAACTGCATAGTGTGCAACCAAGCATAAACAGTGTAAAGCAAAAGACAATGCAAGACAAGAGACAGTGCAGATAGCTAACTACAGATGGTATGGTACAGTATAGAATGGTAAAAGATTTCACATTTTGTCATAAATTTATTGTCATATAATACATACCATCTCTATGTAGCCATGAGGGCTTGGTCACATTTTTTGCCATGTTACCAATAGCACTGAACAAGAATTATTGTTACTCTTATTACTAGTGTAATTTGGAAAATGGTGTCACCATCCCACAACATTTAGAGAATGCTGTCTACCATCATGGGTGTTGTTATATGATGTACACAGGTATTTAACCAGATTGTGGGTGCCTTTGGTTTGGGGTTAGAAATCGCTGTGTCCCATTGAAAAGTTTTACTCATAGTTTGTGTATAAAATGTGCTGTTTCAGGAATAGCAGAGCCCTTGGTTCACATTGATGCTTTCTCTGGTGGAAATGGGTCTCTAATTTGATTGGGCTGGTTTCATATTAAGGAGGATCCAGCAGGGTGATGGAGCAAAGTGTTTTGATGAGAGTATCACTAACAGAAGCAGGAGTCTGAGGTCAAGTCAGGAAAAAGCAGTGAGAGGAGTCAGTCCTTGTGGATCCACTAATCTTATTATACTAGGCTCAATGAGACTGTTTGGTTAGGGGGTGGCAAGAGTGGATAAGGGAGCAAGAATGCTAAGGCGGAGAATGCACTATAATAGAGGACTGCAGTAATATTGCAGTATTGCACATGGTACTGAAAGTGTGATGTACATTTTCCTCATTGCACCATGGTAAACAATTCAGTTCTATGAATAGGTAAACACTGATCTGTCACTGCATTCTGCTTATAGGCAAATAAAATTGCTCATGCTTTTGCATGTTGACAAATGTCACTTGCCATGCAGGAAAAGACAAGGTTAAAAAGGGAGACTTGGGGATTTTTCTTCTCACCATGTTAGACTTCAGGCAGTAAACAGACAAAATAAAAGCCATTTGCAACTGCTAACAGTTTTAACTGCTGTTCCTCTGATTTGGTTCTTGGCGAATATGGGCAAAGTGAGCATTAATGTGGTCTTAGTTTAACTTTTTTTTGTTTTTTTACCAGAGGCCAACAAATGGAATTTCCACCTGTTTTGGTGTACCCAGGTTTAGCATTGAATTTCTTTGTCTATGTCACACTCCACAGTGGTGTTTAATGGCTTATATGAAAGAAGACACTCAGGGCTTAAAGGGTTTATGGTGTTATAAAAGCAGCATTTCTGTTTTGACCTACTAGGGGCAATATATTCATAGAAAATGTAAAACAAATTTTACACACATTTATATTTTAAGTAAAAGAAAAAGCTGATATCAAACCCATTTCTACTCCCTGAGATGCGCAAAGTGCTTGTTCATAAAACATGAAGCCATTATCTTGAACCACTAAAATTCTGTGTAAGGTTATATGCTCACAGACTGTAAGAACCCTCTCACACTGAAAGCCAACAATGTCCTGATTAATTTTGTATCAGACAGCAATAAAATATGTTTGATAAGTCTATTTCCATTCCGCCGACAGAATGGAACACCAGTGTTCTGGTAAAAAGGGTTAAAGCAGTGTGATAACATTAAAGTTCAAAGCAGATATTAAATGTGTAAAATACTATAATCACAAACTATAAAAATTGCCCCATACTGCATATTGTGTGATTATATCCCTGAACATATAAATGCCAACTGATGTACACAATTTCTATCTGCATAACAGTAGTTTTTGGTCATACTCTATGGAATTATAACTGCTATAACTGCATGTTTTTAGGATAACTAAGTGGTATGATTAATTAATTATAATTATTATTAATTATTAAATTAATTCTTTGTTCTATTTAACCTATAAAGTGCTTTGTATTCATAACAATGAGGAAATCATTATTTCACACCAACAGTCTATATTTTGGGTGTTCGCTGACTTGGTGTGTGTCTGTGGTGGGGTGTTTTTATTATTCATTTATTTTTGTCCAATATATTGTTTGGATCTCAGGAATCATGCTACTATACCCGGTATTTGCATCAAAGTGAAAAATGTTGGTATCATGACATCAATGTACTGCATTGTTTTGTGGTTATTAGTGGCAAATAAAAATGGACAAGGGGAATGGAAATAGACTTAATAAAACTGTAATAGACTGATTATAGATCTTATAATATAAGGGCATATAAAATAAGCAGATTCCTTGATTTTGAAATAAAAATTAAGATATTTAAAAACTTTTTACTTGGAAGTGTACTAAGATATTTAATTTGTGCATTTTTGCTAAACATGTTGCTTAGCATATTTATACTTGTATAAGATGTTGAAACATAACTTTGTGTAGTAGTCTTAGAACAGGATTTAGATGCAGATTCATGTGTGAGGTCAGGGGGCGTGGGCCTAAAGATGCGTACATGCTAGTGGGTGAATTAAAACCCTGAGGGTGTGTTTGGTGTGTAGGTTTTGAAGGTTGAATTTTAGATGAGTTTAAGAAGAGTGCAGTGATCCATGATAATGCAGCCTGGGAACTTCGAGCAGTGGGTCAGTGGGTGATGGACCTGATTTAAGGTTGTGACCTTTTTGGCTAACTGCTTTTAACTAAAATCAAGCTTCAAGCTCATCTAGCTTAAATTATTTTAAGTGTTTATGTGTTTATAGTGGGTATAAATATATTCTGCATAGGCAGAAGAAGGGATGTGGGGTTGAGAAGGAATCAAGCTTTAGGAAAGAGTTAACCATGGATGTGATATTAGCATTAGCGAAGGTATGCGCTTGTAAAGCTCAGACATGGCACTGTATTATCCATAGACTACAATACCCTCTTCACCTCTCTACCTCTTTTATTGTTTCTTGAAGGGAAAAAACACACCACAGTCCCTCACTCCTATTGCTTAAATTGCTTTGCTTCTCATTTGCATAAACGGAAACTTTACTCAAAGGGAACTTTACTGTGAGGGAAACATTAAATGTTGATGCACCTTCTGTCACCAGAAATTGGTTGCTTTTTTGTCTCTCATTGATTAAGTTCTGATTTTGTGTTCAGAGATTTCTTCGTATGTTAATATTTGGATCTAAAGTCAGAGAGACACATGGTTCTCAGGCTCGTTCCAGCTGTTTGTGTAAAGTTCTTCCCTTGTCATTACATTTAATGTAGAACATATAAAACAGATGACTGCATATCAGAGTACAGGAAGAGCAGATCTGTTAGGCCAATGGTGATGTAAAGGATTTGTTCCAGATCAGATTGCCTGTTCACCTCAAAAACCCCGTTTTGGGGGCATTGTGCTCTAAAATATTTTGGGGGTTGGACATGACAACGCAGCTTAGAGCACACAGCTGCATGGTAAATATAAGAGCATTCCACATAACTAATACTACTGTTTTACAGACAAGTATCTGACCCAATTTACAGCCAGTGTCAAAGGGTTCAGTTCATTCTGCTTTTTCATCATTTTATTTAGCTGATCTGTCGTGTTTTTGGATAAAGCTGAATGCTGAAAAGAATGCTTAAGGCTTCTGTTTTACTTTGAAAGCACTCAGGTCTAAATGTTCTAAAAATAATTCTTAAAATTTTTCTGACTCTGCAGAGTGTGTGCATTGGTCGCACAGTCGCCATGGCTTTGGTTCAGGTACTGCCCGTGCCCTCTGATCACCCACAGTCCAGTGTCGATATTCAGCAGTGCCCGCCTGTATCGCACTCCCCACCCACAGGCAGCATGGGCTCGGTCAGCAGCCTTATTTCTGGACGCACTTACCAGGAACGCCACTGTCGCGCTGTCAGCGACTTCAGCGCCAGGCTCCGCAAGCCCCTTCCTGCAACCAGCTGTTTCCGGCAACAGGAGGGCACACTGAGAAGGGCCAGCTCTCAGGAGGAGCTCCTCGACAACCAGCCTCCTCTGCCTGTCAAGAACAAACCCACTACCCTCACGACTGCCGGCAATGGCAACTATGGATACATGAGTGATGAAGTGGTGGGTGACTGGAATGATAACCATGTCAAAGTGGGCAGCCCATGCAGTGATACAGAAGAAACACAGGACAATCGAGGAATTGTGAACAACAGCAACATTGGAGGCCCTCCACCAAAACTCATCCCTGTCTCGGGCAAGCTGGAGAAAGTGAGTTTGAGTTATTTGTTTATTTATTTATTAGAATTAATACACTGCAACAGGCTCTTGGTCTGTTCCTCTGAAAAGGACATCCATATTTCCCCCAAAATTGGATTTAATTTAATGATGCTTTTGCAGGCATTATTGATCTATGGAATTGGAAGCTAATTTATATTGACAGACATCTGCTACCTGCTGTGACAATAATTCCAATACATTATTAGCTGTTTGTTCAGTGTGTTCTCATTCACTCAACCAAATTATTCTCACTGGCACTCAATAATGTTTGAGAAAAATCTTTAGATGTCTAGGCAGTATAAATAACCTTAAAATCTATCATCATATAATTCATTATCTGTGGGTATAATTAAACAGCGTTTGGTCAAAAAGCTAGTTCATAGGGCCAAAAAATAGTATAATGTTCTCATACAACATTATTACATTTTTCTAGATTGGTCTTTAGATTGGATCTTTATCACAACATAAAATTTCAAAGCACTCAGAATCATAAAACCTCCAAAATTATTCATGATTTTGTGGAAAGGGATACTCATCATCAGAGTTGGTAAGGGGACGAGGAAGAAAAACATGACTATGGCTGATCCAGACAGAAAGTCAAGGCACCTGCAAATGATAGAATTACTCCAGCTCCACAAATTGAATTGTGTCTGAATAGGGATTTAGTTTTAGCATTGTGATAAAGGAATAAAAAAGTAACCCAGGCAGCCTGTGATAAGCAGATTATGTGTCCAGGCTCATGTTTTTACTTATTGTAAATATACTATATATAGTGTAAAGAGATTTGTCTACCTCTGTTCTATATATTCACCTAGGAGGTAGTTTTTTTTAAACAGCTTAAACGTGATTACTCCATGTGGGCATGTGGTTCAGCAATGCTCTGATTTGATGTTATACGCTGGCGTTACTCAAAGATGGTTTGAGCAGAGACAGCCCACTGCTTAAAATATGAATGAAGCAGTGTGTAAGATTCCCCCAGGTAGCTGTATAGGGTAGCTCCCCTGCCTCCTCTAAAAAACGGTTGCTTGGTTGGTAAAGACAGTAGCAGAAAGTGCCTAGCCTATCAGTTTTTGATTCATTTGCAGATGTAGGTCACTTTTTCTTTGTTAGTTATGGAGAAACAGTACATGGAGCCAAATGAAAAAAATTAGTTACCAAAATATTTACATTTTTGTCAAATTTTAACAGTAGTTTCAAATCTGCCTTTGAAATCACCTTGTTGGTGCATTTCTGGTACTTGGGTCTCTCCACTCAAGTTCACAGGAGCCAGGTTTTGCATGACTGAAAATAACTGCCTGAGATTGGTGCCATGGTGGCTGTCAAGGAGTCAGACTTATCTAGAAGGACGTTGCTTTATGCTTGCCCTGTGTGTTCATGAAAAGTGGTCCAGCATTTTTGGACATGAACTATTTTTGCTTACAGAACATGGAGAAAGTTGTAATCCGACCAACTGCCTTCAAGCCTGTAGTACCCAAGAACCGCAACTCAGTGCAGTACCTTTCCCCACGGCCAGGAGCCAGTCTGTCTGAGAGTCATGGAAGCCTCAACCTTTTACTTCCAGGAGGAGCAGGAATGTTGTGCACAGATAAACGCAACTCATACACTGGTGGTCGCAACGCTCGCAACAGTCAGACTTGCAGTATGTCAGACTCTGGCCGCAATTCACTCTCCAGCCTGCCCACATACAGCAGTACAGCCTGCAGCCTGGTGCAGAGCGAGGGACTGTCCACAAGCACAGAGTCCACACGGCCCACAGGTGGACACGGCCACACTAACTCGGACAGTGGCCGTTCCTCCTCCAGCAAGAGCACAGGCCAGCCACTTTCAGACAGTGGATCATGTGGACGTTCCCCTGCTCCCCCAGAGGGGTATGAGAGCATTATTCGTGAGCTGGAGGAAAAGCTGAGAGAGAGAGACTTGGAGCTACAGCAGCTCCGAGATAACCTGGATGAGAATGAGGCAGCCATCTGCCAGGTATGTGATCAACATATCAAAACCTCTCGTAGACAAATAGAGAAAATATAAGAACACAGTCTTGCGATATGTATCATTCAATAGTTCTTAATTAATTATACTCTGGAGTATAATTGAAATGGTGTCTGAATATTTTTTAACCTGATCTTTAGGTGTATGAGGAGAAGCAAAAGCGATGTGAGCAGGAGATGGAGGAGCTCAGGCAGAGCTGTGCAACTAAGATGAAGCAGGTGCAACAGAAAGCCCTTCGGGCCCAACAGGTGCTACAGCTGCAGGTTTTTCAGCTCCAGCAGGAGAAGAAGAAGCTGCAAGAGGATTTCTCACAGCTTCTGCAGGAGCGAGAGACACTGGAGAAGAGATGTGCCTCCATTGAAAGAGAGCAGAACCAGCTAGGACCACGTCTAGAGGAGACCAAGTGGGAGGTAAGACCAGATATTGCTTAAAAACCACCCATGGACTATAGGTTCATGTTCCAGGGCATCTGTTATGTTCAGTGTGAACCTTAAAATCTGATGCAGATTTAAAATAGGATGAACGTTATTCGAGAAGATATGCAAAAGATATCATCCTTATGCATCTTTTGTGTGTAAAGTAAATAATAAAACATAATAGTTGTGAAGTTAATTATATTCAGCAACACCATGCCCTGAATTGTTTTATTCTTCTTACACCACAGCTGCTCGCCAACAGTTACTATAATATTACAACACATCATTGATTTTGCCCAGATATAGTTATATTATACATGGTAGAGCATCTGCAGACCAGTTAGTTTCCATTAATACAGGGGATGCACCTTATCAGGAAGTATGAAGTATCTTCATTACTGCCCTTGCAGTGTCACTCAAACATTTTCCACAATGTTTCTGTACTGCAGGTGTGTCAAAAGTCTGGTGAAATCTCCCTGTTGAAGCAGCAGCTGAAGGACGTGCAGGCTGACCTGGGACAGAAGGCAGCTGAGATTGTGGCCTTGAAGGCCCAGCTGCGAGAGGCTCGCTCTGAGCTGCAGGCCAGCCAGGCACGCTCACACGATGCCCAGGCAGCAGCACGAACTCGCACACTCGAGCTGGAAGTATGTGAGAATGAGCTACAGCGTCGCAAGAGCGAGGCAGAGCTTCTACGTGAGAAAATGGGCCGTCTTGAAATGGAGTCAGCCCGACTCAGAGACATGTTGTCGTTGCCCAGCAATAAGGGCCAGTGCATGAGCCTGCCTCTGCCTCAGAGCCGAGTTGGTGGCAGTCTGAATCAAGTCCACAGCCCTGCTTTCCGGGAGGTAGTGGAGCCACTGCCATTGTACGAAAGTGATGTCACCAGGGTGCAGCAGCAGAGTACAGATGCTCTGCATAGCCTGCACTTGCAAGTAGATCAACTGCGCACTGAGCTGGTGTTGGAGAGGAGGCATGGACAGGAGCAGCTGGAAGCCTTCGATGAGGAGCGCCGTGTCTGGCAGGAGGAGAAAGACAAGGTGATCCGCTACCAGAAGCAGCTACAACAGAATTACATCCAGATGTACCGCCGCAACCGGGAGCTGGAACGTGTCATGAGAGAGCTGAGTCTAGAGCTAGAGAACAGGGACATGGAGGAGTTTGACATGCGCCATGACATCCGATTTGAGGAAATCGCAGCCACTGAGATCTAACGCGCATTCAGATTGTTCTCAATTGGCGAACAATTTAAATGCACCATGTCATCCACTGTGTCCTCAAATTCACTGTGTTTCTTTAAAGAAATTACGCCCCCCCCACCCCCCCACAGACAGAGAATTCAAATTGTTCTGAAACACTGCCTGACTTCCACTGTGTCCTTTATAGTGCACTGATCACTAGAGCACCTCCTCAGAACCTAACCAGGGTGGATATGCAGCCCAGACATTAGTACTTCCTGAACATCCTATTCTGTGACAGTTGCAATTGCCTTGACTTTTCTACAGAGAATGAGAATCTGGGGAACACATTTAGATGGAGAAAAGAGGGTTTGTGTTCCTGAAACAGTTCCTGAATAGAATGAGTGTCTCCTTTGCTGGATTTCAATCTGAATATGCAACTCCTGTTATGTAAAGGACTGAGATCATGTGCCGTGTTTAAACACAGTAACGGCACTAATGGGAAAAGAGCACCTGCACTAATGGACTCTCCTCCACTTCTTGCTATCAGCATTAATATTAATGTAACTCGAATCCGGCACGGTCAAGATCTAGAGCTGAAGTGCGTTGTCAGGGCACTCAATCTGCTTTTCGTGCATTCAGTCTTAGAGTCATTCTTACCAGTAAGTAAGACACACACACACACACAACCATCTTTTGTGTAGTGGCTGTTGTTATGTCAGGGTGCAACACAAAGACAGAGAATAACATCTGTCCTGTCTGTCCTCAGAGCGTACTGGGTGCTCAGCATCTCAATAATAATCACTTTATCTAGAAGTACTATTTTTTTATGATGGAATTTGATATAGTTTTTTTTCCATCTTCCTTCATAGATTGCACAATGCACAATATTGTGATGCACACAAGAGTGTGAATGGCATGTGTGCATGTTACAGTACTATACTGTTGTCAAGCTGTCTGGAGATCACTCAACTTACGTATGCACTAGTCAGCAGTGTCTTCGCCCACAGTGGGTGGAGCCATCACTGTGATTAGCATCAGAGACAGGACAAAAGATTCATAGATCTTAGTTTAGAGTTGCCTACAGCTTCTGAAATCCTAAAAAAGAAAATAATAATCAGATCTGAGGGGACATACAATATATACACAGTATACACTATTTTTTTTCTTATTACTGAACAAACTCTTTAAAATATGTAGCAGTGGAATATATTTTATATATTTTTATATGCATATATAGTGACTTAGCCTATTTTGTGGTAACAGTTGAACAGTTTTCTATCTTATAAACTTTAAATCAGTGGAGTCATTTGCCATGCGCATATTGTAAGGCACTTTAAGAGTGACTGCTTATATTTCTGCAGTGTTGCTATGTAGATTTCAGTGACTGGGAGGAAATTCCACTCTGTTACAACTTTGGATGTTAGGACATTAGGAAACATTGTTTTAGGAATCATTACCAAGTGCCAGACACCGCCAGACACAATCACCACTAATTTAGCATTCTCCAAATCCTCAGAGAACAATGATTCGTTCCAATTCCCATCTTTGTATGTATTATTGGGCGAATCATTCTTCTAAGCTGATTCCTACTGTCACTGCAACTGATTCTCCATCAGTCCACTGTAGCAAAGTTGCTTCACATTCATCACAGTTATAACATTTATATTATCTCTGTTCCAAACAGTTTGATGCCAAAAAGCAGTATTAATCAAAAGCTCTGGGCATTTTTGCTTCTGGTCAAATCATTTTCATAAAACCTTTCATTTATATTTCATCATATAAATCTAGTTCTGCATCCGCCGACTCCTTCTGCTTCAGAGATCTGATACAGCAGAGCAGCACAGCCATGACATGAGGAGTGATACTTACCCTTTAATCAATAACATAGCATACTTTTCTCTTCCTGATCAGACTGTTTGCTTTCTTATATGTCTCTATTACATGGTTTGTGTATACTTTCAGCAGTCTTCCTTTATTCCTCTTGTTTTTCCACTGAATACTTCATACCTATGATTGACCCACGTGTAAATATTCCTAGTAGTGTATTCTAATTTTTATGTATAATATCTCTGTCAAAGGTATAGCCACTGGGAATAGACCAAAGCAAAGTAACATAATGTGTTTGTTTTTCTTCTGTCTTTTATTCATGTGTGTTTTTGTGTGTTTTTTTTGGTCATTTTATGTTTGTAGTCACTTGTATATTATCATGCTGTACATTCCTGTAAAAAGCAATACAAGGTTTTTGATTAAAAATAAGTCACAAGTCAGAGTGGTTTTTACTGCTGTTCTTGTTGCTTTCTATTCCTACATATTTTACTAGTTAGAAATCATTAGAATCGATTTGAAAAATATCCGTAAGTTACACTGCTGAACAAACTTTATGACAAGTGAGTTTTATTTATTTATTTATTTTTTTAGTATGGTATAACACATAGCACTTTTGTAATAAAATCATTTGCTAACAGATCTGCCCTCCTTGAAAGACAGCATAACCTAATCACAATCATTTAGCAATTCAGTTGCTCAAGTGCGCTAGTAATGGACACGTGTAAGGCGCTCTGCAAAGATGTAATGTAATCTCATTCAGAATAGCCTTAGTGTTTTCAGGAGACTAATGCAGGAAGGTCTGTGCATGAGTGTGCAATCGTCACTATGTCTTCTAAGCACTGCCTCAAAGGACCGAAAAAGATTAAGACTGACAGAAGTAAATTAAAATAGTGAATTAAATTCAGTATAAATCTCATCTCATCATAATCTTGTGTTATCTTTGCTGCAGAAATTTTACTCCCTGTTTGTAGTGGTAAAATGTAGCCAACATGCATCTTGTACTAGTAGAATGACTACATTTACATACAAATTCTTCACTGCTGAGGAATGGAAAAGATATGAAATAGATATATTAAATAAACATGTTTAAGCATTGATAATAATGCTATGTCACTGAATCTTCAGTGACTCTCCAGATATAATCACTTTGGTTTATAAGCCCAATGATTATAATAAATCCACAGTAACTCCCTGTGAAAGCCCTCTTTCATACATCACCCTTTGGGCATGTTAGTTCAGCCAACTGATTCGCATTGCACAATGGCAGCTTTGCTTTTCCATGGAGCTTCTCTTGTTATCATAAGATGTGTTCTTTCAGGTTTTCTGTTTTCTGTTCAGAGCCTGTACAGTATGAACTGAGCTCTGGGTGTAAATCTGTCTCTGTAGTACAGCACTTTCCTTTAGTCTTTTAGATTCTTTGGGATTTTGACAACAAACTCCATGGGTTCTTTGGCCTTGTTGCTGAAAGCCTTCCTTATGGCGTCCACTGCATGCTGGTGTGTGACTCCCTGGAGTGATTCTCCATCAATTGACACAAGCTCAAATCCGGCCTACACACAGAGAAGAGAAAAAAAGGTAAGTTTCAAGCATTTACTCAATCACTCGTTCCACCGCTGTTATTATCTTCTGGCATGAGTGCATGTTAGTCCCTGCATATTTCTGTCAGCAATGTGACAGTTTCACATGAATGAAACTGAATGCAGGGGGAATGACAGGAAAGACAAACCCTTAGTAATTTCCCTTGTTGTCTTCCTTCAGTTTCTGTCAGTTGAGCTCAACTAACCCGGTGAATCACCGCTGTCTGTTCTGTGTTTACCTGCATCCACAGTAACCAAAAGAAGAAAAAACACACACGTGGCAAGCTGTGCATTGAGCAGCATGACAAAACCTCACCAGGAGTTTTCTAAGATTACAGACAGAATCATTGTGCTTTAGTGTTTCAAACACACTACCTTTATATACAATACATAAAAGAGGTCTGTTCCACACATTTTTAACCCATAAACCTCCCTGATTCATCTCAATATTTGTTCACCATTATCTGATCTCAATGCCCCATGACATACATTCATGAAACTATGAGACAATCTAATCAGTCTTGCTATCTATGACGCTATGACGCTACCTAAGCTGTCTCTACTTGCCCTACTGATCCTGTACATCATGCAGAGCTATAAATCTCCCACAGGACATGCTGCTTCACACCAGTACTGCAGAGAGATGGATCACCCTGAAGTCAAGGCCATAAGCAGATGTATGCATAGAAAAGGATCATTTAGAGGTGCTTCCTGCTGGAAAAATAAAGTGCAGTAATTAACATCTCTCTCTCTCTCTCTCTCTCTCTCTCTCACACACACACACACACACACACACACACACCAAAACCAAGACCTCTAAAAGCCCTCTTCCTCTGTCACTGCCAGATTCCAGGATACATCTGCTTGGAAATGTCCCTGCACCCTTTGTCTGTGATCAGACATGTTTTCCCTTAACCTTTACATCCACAGACCACAGCAATGAAAACATGAGCAACAAAATGTTTCTTGAATTTAAACCAATTAATCAACCTTCAAAAAATGTAATTAGATTAAGTTTATTTCCTTTACTTTTATTACTGCAACTTTTTCTGTATACTCATTAAAAACCCATTAGCACCTCTGTGTTTGCCTCTTTAATAATTTGTAAATATAATATTTCATTTAAATCCATTCGGCAAACTATCCATTCAATTAAATACTGCATAGTCTGGTTTACCCTCTTCACAGCCATTTACAAGCTACACATTTGTTCATCCCTCAGTTTTATTTACTGAACTGTAGGCCAGCATTTATTTATAGTTTTACATAAGAACCTTATGGTGCATTGCTAACCCTGGAAAAACTGCTAAGCATTACAGAAGCAGAAGGATTCAGCTGACACAGGATATACCCGCTCCTGCTTACAATGTGTGTGAGATTTGTTAGAGAGCATGAACTAAAGAAAGATCTGTACTGTAATTATAATCGTCATATTTTCATTTTCCAAAGCCCTCTCTGGTAGAAAGATGTTACTGCAATCTACTTGTGGAAGAATGTTTCGTAATATGTGTTTTTCCAAACGTTTTCCTAATGGTTCAAAAATAGCAATATTACATTCAGTGATGATTTCATGCTGCTTCCCAAAGCACATACTGTAACTAAATAGTTTCTCTAAATAGTAACATCACCCAGGGCTGTTTTCTGAACTTTTCAGGGCCCATTAATTAATGAAGTCTTATAAGGGAAAAAAAAAGAATAGAGAAAAAGCTTGAGAGAGAGCTAAGAGAGAAAGAATGCACCTCTGTTACAGATCAACAGCTTCTAGCAATATCTTATTCTGGGTCCATTTGAAAACACACACATTTAGTTTGCACTGTTTATCCAGTTTGCACAGTCTGACGTGACACACACCAACAAAGCTAGATGAAAAAAAATCCTCTTTATACAGTCAGCCTTTATACATGAGATCACATACAATAATCATCAGCATATTTAAACATTTATTAGATATATTATATAAAAATTTATCTTTTCCAGTGGTCAAATATGCAATTGCAGTTGCTTTTAGATGTATCTTTATTCGTGTGGACATGGCCTAAGTGCTCACAGCAGGTCTCTCTCAGACGTCTGCATTCTTAACTGATGTGATAAGTTTTGGCTTGTACACCCTAAAGGTGTGGCAGAGGCCAGCTGAGTGTGGCCTGAGTGCTTGATGCATTGAAAACACAGTTATCTGCTGAACGAAAGGATCAGGATGTGTGTTAACATTACCAACCTGCACTTCCTCTGCACTGAAAGAGGAGAAGATTTGCAGAGTGCACACAAGATAGCAGTTCTGGAGGTGCATACTGGCCTCAAAGTGTGAAAATAAGTGATATGATGTGCTAAAACACACACTCATAGACAGATTATTTTAATCCTTTCCTCTAGGCCTTATCATATGCACGAGGTGAAAGGAGTTTATGGGAATTGAAGGACTAAAAATGTGACACTGGATCTCTAGAGTGACTGCAACATGAGTCGCTCACAGCAGAGCGAGGAAGTGCTGACACCTGATAGGCTGCCATCAAGGCAGAGGCCCCCCTAGCACACACATATATACACACACACTAGGGATTTCCAAAGGTTTGACCTAGCATTGAAGGTTGCTGTGATGGAGTTTCCAGTGACAGGTATCTTCCCGTAACCTCTAGTGACCCTAAACCCTGACCTTTGTAATATGCGGCTCGCTCTGTATGCTGACACATAGCTACTTCAGGCTAGAGAGACCGTTGAGAGGAGTTTTGTATTCTTACATGTCTGTCATGAGAAATGAATTACCAAAAATATTTTATTTAAAGACGTTCTTCTAATATACTGTAAAGCTACTGACCTATCAGGAAAAACTTGCTCAATGTTATTCAAGTGTGTAAGAGAGGCGGTCAAGTATGTGCTTTTAGAGATAGCTTGAATGCTAGAGGATCTGTCGAAGTTACTACTTTCATTAGCCTGGTTAATGTAAGCCTAGACATCACACTGGGCACTCCAGATTTATTGGCACACTTTATGAAACTAAGCAAAAAATAATTTGTAAAAAATTAAGTCAGACATACTGGGAATAACAACACTTCCTGTAATCTTAAATAAGGTCAACTCCTTCATTTCTATTTGAACCACTTTTACAATATTAGATTTGTGCATGGGTCAGTGTTCTCATGTGAAACCTTTTTTTTTATTGCCAAAATTGTGTTGGCTTCCTACATTTTTTAAATACCCGTGGCAATAAGACCATCTATCACTATGTTCAGTTCATATCTGAGTCAGTGACACTCACAGGCACAACCGACTATGATTAATTTTAATTTAATTTAACTTAATTTATTTAAAAAATCACTTAATTTAATTTAATCCACAATATGGAATAGCTACTGCAATTCTACATATTAATTTATAAATAATATTAATAGGGTTTTTTTCAAGTGAAAGTCAGCAAAAGCATGGAAAACTGATACAGTCATGAAGCAGGCACCATATAGTGTAATGGGACACAGTGTAATAGTGTCATTAGTAGCTGTGGTTCATGTTGTATCTGCTATACGCTTCACAAGTAACTGAGAAGTGTGCAGTAAATCAAGAGGGCACTGTACCTTCAACACGTCACTAGTGGACGCTGCTCCTCCTGGGAATATCTTCTCAATCTTCACCACTGGCTGAACCTTGGACTCAATGCCCCCTGAGATACTTATACCTGTCAGATGAGAGAAATCACTATATGATATACAACATAATCTTCAAACTGAATTACATTTACTGTTACTGCTAAATTACTGTTGTTCGGAGCTTCCTGTGTAGATCCATCATCTCTGTATTTCAAACTATTTGCTTTAATTTCCATTTATTAAGTAAATAACACTGTGATCATGGGAGAAAAATATTTGAGTAATTCTACATTGTTACTGTATCTAGGGTATTTATACATTGCTTGTGTGTTACTACAATTGTATTCTTGGATTCTACTTAATTGCATTTCCAAGTAAAAATCTCTTCTTCTCTCATCCATCCAATGACAGTACATTGACCGTAAACATGCACTGATTATTAATATTATTTATGAAATTCCACAACATAGAAAAAGAAATCTACATGGAATGATGTCAAACTGTCATCTACATTGTGATCTTCTTAATTCGATGTTTGACTTTTAAATACTTGAGTAGTTTTTTCATTTTACTTGAGTACATTTTTGGCTGGATACTTCCACTTGTAATTAAGATTTGGAATATTTATCTAGACTTATCTATCCGTACATTTTTCACTCCACAACAGCATGGCTGAACAACATAGAGCTGCCTACTGCTGTCAGTGTTGAGCACTGTACCATGTTTGTGTGCCAGCCTGCATTTCTGTATTAGAACAGACGATCTTTCACTAAAGAATTATATCATAATTGATCTGCCCATTGGCTCTCACTGACGCTTTGCTGACAGAAAATGGCAACATTAAATAAATCTGGCAAACTAACAACTCAAACTTCAACTTTAATGTATGTATTTTTTCTGACATCATTTTCGTGCTCTTGGAATTGCTTTGTCAGTGAATTCACAAGGCTAATCACTGACCTCTACAGGTAATGTGGTGCAGATACTTTTTTCCATAACTAAATGATTAATTTGGCTTGTTGTGGAGTAATAAGCTGTCTTCCACATATCAGTTAACTTCTTTCTGATAATACATTTCCACCCAGTGTTTAGTGTGTTCTGGTTTTAATTCTCCTAAGAATGTTGTAATTCACTAAAACATGATGAGCACACTCAGACTGCCTGTGCACACTCACCCAGAGACTGTTTGCACTTAGAGATGAAGACGGTGGTCAGCTCATACTCCTGCCCTGGCAGGCTGATTTGGAGGTTCTCTGTGGAACCAGTGTGTCCATTTGCCTGCTCTCTTTCCATAGGATTGCGCGGCACGTCTGGCCCAAACACCTGCGTTAGTGGTGTTCTGCTCCTCCTGTGTGCACTCATTACTGTGTACTTAACTTCTCTTCCATTGCCAGATCTGGCCCTTGTAGCTTTGTCATGGCCGTTCCTGTATGGTGATCTTCCACGTTCTGGAGTGCTATTACCATGGCTTGCCATGTGGGGCAAATCACGTTCTTGTCGTTTAGGAGAACGTCCACGCCTCTCTGTGCTGTGAGGGGACTCGTCCAGCAGCTGGTCAGGGCGAGGTGGGCTTAAGGATCGCTGCCTAATGGAGCCAGAAATGTAGCTGTCCACAGGTATGTCCAACAGAGGTGTGAAGGCACGAGGAGCAGGGAGCTTGCCAGTTGGGAGGCCGGTCAGCCTGAGCCGCTCTAGCTCCTGCATCAGCTGTCGATCTCGCTCCAAATCCTGCACAGCCTGCAGCTGGAAGCCTCCCCTGTAGTCTGAGGAAAGAAACGTAGAACCAGACATCAGGACTTCAGTAACTGGTATGATACAAATATACTAGCACACAAAAGGACACACAGAACCACATTCAAAATATAAAATCCTGGTTCTTTTTTGAGTCTTGAGTCTCAGCAGCCACCAGATAATACAAATGCAAGACTAAATGCATCCAAATGCATCACTTCAGTCAAATCACTTTGATAGATCTCAGACAAGTTATATGTTTTAAACAGTCCATATTAAACATCCAAAACTCTTCCCAAATCATTATGTCACAACCACATGCTCCATGACTGCTGATGTTGAGGCTTAAGGAGAATAAAATCATTCAAAGGTATTCTTTTTGATGCAACATCCTCTTTTTACAACAGCTAGAGATAAAGGTTAATTAGCCAGTGATATGAGCAACCAACCTAGAATTGTATATGTATGCAGTTAAATTAAGATAATCCAGATACAATATACATGAAGTGACTGGATGTAAGCATACACCCACACACAGTGCTACATTTCATTCATGCTTATTTACGAGACATTATGATAAATACAAACATGGATGTCATCCAAAAACCTTATCAGCATCTGATGTAATTGCTCTGTCCCTCATTTTGTAAATTTGAAAAATGAGATTAGCATTCGTGTAGAGAGGCTGACGTGTAATGAACACATAGATATGCACACATAGTGACCACCTCACTCAGAGTTCATGGACCACTGCTAGAGTTTGAATTACTCGACTGTGGCTTGGTACAATGGGATTAAAAGACCAGCAATAAGCTCCAGACTTGTGTGGGCAGTTTTCTAAAGGTTAAACAATGCAAGGCGCCTTACTTGTATTTCACAACTGATTCCCATTCAAGATTAAAAGGACTGGAGCACAGGCATTGACTGACCGCCACCTTGCACAATGTCAGCGGTTCCTCACCTTGCTCAGCTCAGCGAACCAGGGGTCAGGAGCAGCACACAAGATAGCTGAGTCCAGACTCCAGATAAACGTCCTTTGAATGTTTTTTTATGAATGGCATATTTATACAACAGCATTGTGTCCACAGACCTCATATTGCCTGGGTATGGGGCATAAGAGGTTTTAGATAAGTGTGTGTGTGTGTGTGTGTGTGTGTGTGGAGAGATTAATTTAAGGAGAAGGAGATGTTCTTGGCTTTTATAGTCATGGATAAAGAGCTCCTGATAGCATCCAGAAAGCATTACCTGGGATGGGTGTTATTAGATGCCTGCGTGGAGTTCCATTATGCCGAGGAGAGCGCAGGACCGGAGAGCGTACTGATTACACAAAACACATATATGTTTTAAACACACACATATTTTATATCTTTAAAGCTTCAATTTACTTTACATGGTAAATTTAAATGGCACACTATTTTAGACCAAATGTCATTTTGTGAATGTTAAATATTCTACTGTCTTACCAGAGCGGCTCTTTAAAATGTCATAGGCCTCCAGTTCAAACGGCATTACCATACTGTCAAACCGACCCAAGTCTGTTGGGGGGATGATCATTCTAGATATATGAAATTTTAAAATATGAATAAACTCACTGTGCTTTTTAAAATGCCATGTCAGCTTGATAACATGAAAGTTTCATATGCTGTGTCTCAGAAATTGGATGTAGACTAAAACTGACTAAAATCAGACAGTAGACTAAAATTTCTAAATTTGGTAAGCAATATTGGTAAGCAATGTACAATTGGTATTGTTCTATCCTGACCTGATCTCCCTCAGCAGCAGCAACTTTTCAGGTCTGTCAAGGATAGCCAGCAGGGGGCGTACCAAGTCTTCCACCACTCTTTCTGCCAAAAACTACAGTAAACAGAGTAAGACAAGGCCTATTTAAGTTATTCAGCAGCATAACTCAAGTGATCTAAGCACTACATTATACATGCTGTCCTGCTCTGAGAGATCTCGAGATATGTCTGTGCTTGATATGTTCTAAATGTTCATGTTTAAGATGAGTTTGAAGTGTTGAAGTGCTGGACAAGAGAGTTGTAAAGGTCTGAAAATGGTGATCTCTTCATGGCATGCCATGTGTGCTGTTTATGACATACATCATGAAAACATTCTGTCGTAATCATAGCCAGTCTGTCTTACTGTAAGTCCAGTAACTAGACACATCAATCTCTAATACAGAGTGAACAAGACATAAAAACTTTGTATCATGTGCATCCCACACTCTTACACTTATTGTTTAGCAGACATACTAGAAGCTTGAATATATAATCTCATGCTCACCCTATTGCAGTGTCTCATTACTGCAGCCACCTCATCCTCACTCAGCAGTTTGCACGCCATGCCCTCCACCATGGCCATGGTCTCAGGACTGGGCATGGCTTCAGGCTCCCACACGCCAGCACGTGTCTCCCGCGGAGAACTCAGGAGATTAATGATGGACCGGCTGCGCTCTTTACCTTTATGTTAATCACAGCAAAGCAGCAATGAAAATTCACAGTGTCTTCGATAGCACTAATGAGAATTGACTGAGCGGGTTTAAATTAACATCTAAATCAAATTAACATCTTAGTTAATGGATACATTTCTGTATAATTAGATGCTCATTGTAGTTGGCAAAGTCGATAAAGAAGCCAAAGTAATAATGATACGATAAGGTAATACTAACGCTATATCAATCTTCCAGTTTTTTGTTCAGTTATTCATTTTAAAGCATAGAGTTAATTAAGTACTATGACAGCAGTAAGAGGAGACTTTAGAATGTACAGTATGTCTGGACTCGCAGATCTGTCCTGGAAATTCAAGGCGTTAATACTCAAATACTGATACCAAGCTATAAATCTTGACATCAACTCACAACCACCAAATGCTCCCTAAATATATCACATATACCCCTTTATTCCTTATTCTGCTCATACATCCAAACTTCTGAATTTGCTGTACAAACCTAAAGAAGCTGAGCAATGTTATGGGCTGGTTTTGTTGCATTTTGTCTGGTCATGATAATGAGGGCACACATGTATCATCATTAGTTATGCTGAGCTACAGTAGACTAAAGGCCACTCCATGAGAATTACTGCATAATTAACAGCAATGCAGGTCTCTCTCTAAGCGTACGCTTTCATTATGCTGCCTACTGGCCTTTCAAGTGCAAATGTGTGTGTGTGTGTTTTCTGTGTGAATGATATGAGTAATTCCTATTCCTTCTTTGTCTGTGTACATTAGACTGCACATTAGATCTTTCTAGAGGAACTGGTACCTGCTGGTGATTTGGAACGTGCTCGATGCCGCTCTCCTGTCCCCTTTTCCTTCCTGTCTCTAGAGGCTGACCTGTCTCTCTTTCGACCACTTTTAAACAGCAGACTGACAAAAGTTTTGGAGCGCTGCAGGGTGCTTCCAGAGGCCTCAGCCTTCACTGCCTGCTGCTGTTTTTTCTTCTTCTGCTTGTCCTCTGTTCAATATCAAAACACATACAAATGCACAGACAAACAGAAACACAAAAATGTCTCAATTCTCACAAATAAGGCTAATTATCTTCAACTGGAACAGTCAATAAGTTTTCGAACATAATTCATAGAGAGTATTAAAGATATCAAACATTTTATTTAAACAATAGGCTATTATAGGGCAGCATGTTAAAAGGTACTGATAAAATAATTTATCATAGCAGCATGAAGCCGTGGCAAGTCTAAGCAAATCGAATGAGCTGATATGAACATTGTTCAGTCTGTAATGAGAATTTACTTCTCATAATGTCAGATTCACAAACCTCCATGTTAATCTTTCACAGGGATCTCCCAATGGCATTACGTAAAGCAAACTCTAATTTGCATAAACAGTATTAGCATATGCACAAGAGGGTTTGTAAAATGAGAATAGTGTATTATTTAAATAAACTAAAACTGAAAAATTATTTTCTTAGAATGTTCTTTAAGGTCTTTTTGCTCTCTGGAGAACAATACATATAATCGTTTATAGTTGAGATGCAGCTGAGTTCTGTGAGGTAAGGATTTCCATAAATTCATCAGGCACTAGAGTAATAAAATAAAATGTCAAAAATATTCTGGTCTTAATCATTCTGTCTTTCATTCAGTCAAAACTGGAAGGTATACGGTGTATTTGTGATTATATTTTACTCCCACAGTTGCATTCAGGTTCATAATGTCAAAATGTCAATTATTATAAATGGTTTCGAGACCCTGCAGGAAACCTGAAAATAGTACAAATGAAAGATTCTGGGTGAAAGCCCAACCTGTCATGTTACAAATGTAAAACACACATACACACACACACAATGTAGAAAGCTTTAACCTCTAGCTGTCATTGGCTTATGTCTACCACTTAGCAAAACTTTTAAAATCATTGCTCACTCAAGAAAGAGGTGTTAAGGAACTTAACACTTCTTACATAGCTGATATATGATTGGTCTATGCCCCACCTGCCCTTATAGGTAAGCTGCCACTGACAGTAAAGGTGATTATACTGAACAGACCCTTAACAGCTACATGATATAGATCATGTGAAGGTGTATGAAAAGATAGCTATAGTGCTCAGGCAAAAACAAGAAGGCACCCAGCACACAGGTCTTTGTGTACCTGAGACAGTGATATGACTCTGGGATCGGCGTATGGGTTTGCGAGGTTTGCTGAGAGCCATTAGCACTGCAGTTTTTGGAGAGTCCAGAAGCTCCTTGTCTCCTGCAGAAAATGTCCTTTTTTGTGCTTCACGACGCTTATCAAAACTGCCACTCCTGATCACTGTGTCCTTCAAAAGAACGGTCTCACCAACCATCCGGCTGGTGTCCATGGAGATGACCCTAGTGGGCTGGGTTGATGTGTCAGAATCCAGGGGGTCGGTCTGGATGGCTGTCTCAGTGCGATCAGAGCTGGGCCTGCGCGATGAGCCATCCTCAGTAGAGATGCACACATCCACCATCTCTGAGCCGAATGGAGGGGGGAACATGACCTGAGAGAGGCCGCTGAGGGAGCTGACTGGTGTCCCAGAAGACAGAGAGGAGGTGGATGAATAGGAGTCTGAACCCTGAGAGGAGGTTGGCTGGCCCCCATTAGCCACTGGAATAGAGAGACAAACTTATTCAAGTTCTGTATATAGAAAAATCACCACAATCCAAGAGTCCATATTTTAAAATATTCATAAATGCATTAAATTGTATTTTTCAGAACCTTATAATTGACCTGACTGTTAGTACGATTACTTATAGTTATAGGCTACATTTGCTGTTTATTTCATTTTAACACAAATGAAAATGAAATAAACGCTGTAGATATTGGCACAATTTGTGCAAAAAATAAATGAAAATAAAGTGCTGGCATTTTATAACTTAATGATATCTATGCATAGTCATTAAAAAACAATATGCAGAATATTCAACTGTTATAAATAATGTTAAGGCCTTTTTTTAAATATTATTTAAATAAATGATTATATAACCAAGTTTACCGCTGCCCTAGGTATAAAATATAAGCACATACTTAATGAGCTGAAGAGACTAATCCTACACTAATTCAGATGTAATAAATAGAAACTATGAATTCTAAGAAAGACCAGAGGAGCAATGACATCTTTTTTTAATCTCAGTCTGGTCTGCTCTCATTTATTAACAGATATTTGTGCATAAAGTATTTGCATGTATATGTAAGTAGAATATGTAAAAGAGTTTACATACATTTATTGAGCCAGCTATACTCTGCTACCATCTCCTTATATGCAGGGTACCTCCCAGCTTCCTTTAAAAGTAAACAAAGAGCATAAACAGGATGATATTAGAAAAACGGTTCATAAAGTTTTAGTGGTTTGAGATGTCAAGAAGGAAGAGTGAATGATTCACCATTAGTAAAAAGCCCAGTTTCCATAATAGTTTCCAAGCATTGATAGAATATCAAGTCACAGTGAATTGTTCATGCATTTCTACCTGATCACACTATTATTCATTTTAATGTAACTGTATCTGTATAGCACTTTTAACAACAGACATTGTCACAAATGTACACTATAATGACACTATGACTGCTTACAGTCACTTCACAGGCTTTCTCTTTAATACTCTACCAATCATAGGGCCATGACTCTGTCATAAGTCTAGACAGCAGTCCTCACCACACACTTCCCTTGTAAAAAAAAACAAAAAAAAAACAGGAGCTCTCACAGTGTGCTATGCAATTGCTTGGCAATATCTACATGGATCTATGTGACTTCATCAACATTGGATGTGTTTATATTCTTTTGATAGCCTTACAGCTCATGGTTCCCTTCTCTTCTCATCTCCTCTTGCTCATGTGGAAGCAATGTGAGGGTCACATTTACTAGGGCAAAAAGAAGCATGGTAGCAGGAAAGAAATTACCCGTATGGTCAAAGATCAGCAAAGAAAAGCACTATGAGATACTGAGTGTGACATCTGGCAGGATGAAATAAAAAATAGTCCAAGCTGAATTCTCTGCAAATAGACAATCCTAATGCCAGAAGAAATTTTATTCTTTAAAGTTTTGGAAAGAACTTTCCAGGTTGGTATTAAACTTCAGCATAGAAGATGCCCATGAATTAACATGTAGTGTAATTTTACCTTAACCTTAAATTAAGTAAAGTGACTTTACTTAGCCTAACTGAAGATTTTATATAAGATTACCTGATAATTGGTGTAACAGTGATATTAGGGTTGCTTGAAGTAAATGAGGTTAACTCTATCATCAGTAAAAACAGAAAAGCAGTTGATTTTATAAGTTGTTATTCTATGTAAACATTAACCTGGACCTTTTTTTCTGGGCAGGGTGCTGCTTTTTTCACTGACCAGCTGCTTGGATTAAGAAAGTGTCACCAGGAATGTGCTTGCATCAACAGAAGCAATAGCCAGGAATAGCAAACTTAGCATGCGTACACTGTCAGCTTGATTTATCAACCTGCCACAAATTGAGCTAGGTTAAGGAAAGGCCATAAAAAAAGACATTTTCTGCTGATTATAATCTGATCCCTGTGGCCTGGTGAATAATGCACATACCCTGGCACTTTTTCACAGGCGGAACCCGAGACTCTCTTGAGTAAAGTGAGCAAGCAGAAATGTGACGACTAAATGCCAGCTGTCTCCTTTACTATTCAGTCTCATTGATGGGCTCAATAAGAAACTGTGTTTAACTCATACTACAAAAGTTTATGTGTGTCAGCATGAAATCCTTAGCTATGAGTCTATGCCAGTAGAAATTACCCACAGGCATACAAGCAATGCTCTCGGAATTTTTGGCAAATTAATAATCACATATGATAATTCACATTTTCCACTCAGGCAAGTGCAAGTAAAACTATTTAGAGTGACAGAATTATAGTGTAGAACTGCTTTATTCATCTTCAGTAACTGTGGCCAGGAACCTGTCCTGGAAATGCGACACATGAGATGATATCAACATTCATAAGGCAAGTGCATAAGAGCAGCTTTAGTATGTATAATTCACCAAGCAGGATGTATTTGGAAGGTGCGAGGAAACCAAAGAACCTTGAGGAAAGACAAATGGACATGAGGAGAATATGGCTAAATAATTGTGTTCTCTTTCAACTATATTTATGACTGCGCAGATGCAAAGTAAAATGCAAAAAGCATAACAAAGTTTCACCTGTCTAAAAAACGTCTGGTCTGAAACATGAGATTTGTCCTACACGGAGGAATGAATCTGGACTCCTCTACAAATCTCTTTAGACATTACAGGAAGTGACTCTGCGCTATTCTTTCCAGGGCAGAGTTCACAAATTATTATTAGTAAGAGTGCCAATAATTTTCAAATTTGAAAAATCTATGTTCGAAATATTACTTCTATTTAAGTATTATCCAACTGGGGTTAATGTTCCAAAACACAAAAATTGTGTTGTTCAACATTTTGATGAGAAACTATGTAGAGACTTAGCTGCCATTCAGTACATGTAGAGCTCTGACTTCTCCCTATTAATCATTTAGCCTTTTTATCATTAGTAATCTGTCTCTGTCATCTGTTTGAATGCATGAGAGAGTTTCCAACAGAGAAGTGATTTTAAACACAATATTCTTTGAAGCATTCCATAAATAATGTCAGTATCCAGTGAGTGTAAAATATTCATAAAGCACATAATGTATTGCTCCTGTCCTTCATTCAATTCAATCCAGACAAAGCCAGTGTAGGCTAAGGGTGACAAAGTCGAATCAATTAATAATTCTGCAAATTAATAATAATACCTCTTACCTTAATGGTGAGCATGACATGGGTGTGGCTCTTCAGGACTTCCACTGCATTGCTGTGTGTAATATCTTCAAAACTAACTCCATTTGCTGCCAGAATCTGGTCTCCCATTTTAATACCATGTTGCTCTGCCAAGCCACCAGGGTCCAACCTCATCAACAAAACAAACAAGTTAACAACTAAGTCTTTGCAGTCTGAAACAGGGACTTCAAAGCAAGAAATCCTATTAAATATAAACCACAGAGATGCAGCTCCTTCTTTGTCCATACTTTGAGACATAGATGCCCAGGCCAAACTCTTTGCCACCACGGATATTAAAGCCCAGGCAGTAATCATCTGAGGTGGTGTAGAGGTGCACAATCCGGCGCAAAGCTCCATCTGAGCTGACCTCAGAGGGGGTGCGACCACTCTCTTCCACCACCATCCTCCGGTGGATTAGATCAACCCTACACACAATTACATATTTACAAATCACAAATCTGTAAACATAATTAGCACAACACAACAAAACTCTGTTTTTAGTTAACATAGGCCTGCACACAATCTCACATCAACATATAAAAACTATAAAGATACTTATTAACATGTACAGAACCATTCAACCATAAACATGGACATGTGCTAGTGTAATGGTAATACTACTTAATGAAATAACAGCACAGCCTGTACCCATTGTATGGTGAAAGAGTAGCTGGAAGGAAAGATAATGAGCAAAGGCCAAGAGTCAGTGGGTTTCCACACTGCTGGGCATGAACCACAGAGGATGGTGACAAAGCCAGAACAGCTTTCATTCTCCTCTTTTATGTGATTAATTTTGTTGCCTTAGCTTTAAGTCAGAATTTACAGGAATATCCCGACAGACTGTAATTATCCTTTTTATATGGGTCCACTGAGACACATGCTTTCTGACACAGACTTTACTCATTGTAATAGCATTACAGTATGTGCTGGGCCAAACTTAAGCAAGCCAAATGTTGAGACTGGCCATCAGCAATGTTGAATATCACCAAGAGGTTTTTTAAAAGGTCTTGAATTGTGAAATATCTTGAAATAATTATGAACTGTGTTATGTCTGATTATATCAAAATATTAAAATAAGCATAGAGAAAATGACCTAAAGCAGTTTGATTTGTAATAATAAATGAAACCCTGAATTAATACATCTTACATAATGACCATAATTTGAACAAAACTGTGGCAGAATTGCCCATATGATTGTATATTTGAATGTAAGTTGAAAATTCTTCCTTTACCATGTGGTCTTCTCTTTGGAGTAGCGGATTCCAGGCACCTTCCCTACACGCCTAACTACCATGCGCAGACGATTGCTCCCTGTTAAAACCTTCACAGCACTGCTCATGGTAATGCTTTCCAGGCTGATACCATTCACCTCCACCAGTTTGTCCCCAACAGACAACCCTGCAAATTCTGTGGTGGACATACAAAATATGTAAATGAAATGTGTAGAAGCAGTGCATCGCTCTAAAGTCAGACCATAATGACATGAGCAAGAGTTGTTTAGATCAGATAATAATTTCTAATACAATGCATGTATGTATGTATGTATACCTGCAGAGCTATTGTCCTCCACTTTGCTAACAAAGATGCCAAGGCCATGCTCTGAACCACCACGCACACTGAAGCCCAGCCTACCATCCTCACTCTTGTCGACTGTAATTGTGTGGATGTCTTCACTATCATCCCCACCTGCAACCAGACAGCACCACACACAACATGTAAAAACTCATATGTAAATATGACTTTCACGTCACATAGAAGAGGTTATTTTTAATTCAACTGAACTGTTGACTAAACATGTAGCTCACCATCTACAGGTGCATTGATGAGGATGACTCTACCCATCGGAGAGGAAGATCTCATTCCCTTCTGCCGCTGTTGCTTCTTGTGCAAGTACCGTGGCAAAGTGGAGGTTCCCGGGCCTGCTGGATGGGTGTTAGGATAGGTCCCGTTCGTCATCTCTCTGCGGGAGTCAGCAGACGAATAAGCCATGTTGAGATCGGGACCCCTCCTCGAACCCTCATTCAGGGATTGGGGTTCAACAAGGGAAGGAAAGAGGACTGGAGGACTAGTATATCAGTGCCAGGCACAGGAAGGAGATTGCACAAGATGGACTGTGCTAATGGAAACTCTGTTGCAATGGCACAAGAGAACAAGACCGTAATGGGTCCTGCACTGTTTGCCAAGAGTGTTCTTCTGCACAGTTCCTGCATATGTCCAAGGAGCAAAGCAGTAAAAAAATGAATCCAAGTAGACTTCCTGGAAAATGTAAAAAACATATGTCCTTGAATAGATGTTTTGAAGCTGTTAGGATACTCTCTGTAAGCGCTCCACCTGGTCTTTTTGTCCAGAGTAAGAGCTTCCAATGGTTGAACAAGGGCTGGAGTAACCCTTCATAGTTCATATGCATGACAATAGTCTCTTATCCACTTCTTCCTGACCTTCACCGACTTATAAACAAAGATGACGAAGGATGGTGATCTGCGAGGAGCAGCTTGCAATGCTGATGATTTCCCAAGGGACGTAAGGTGATACGAGTAGGTAATACACTCCAGAAAGGGAATGGTTACACTGCCTACACTCTCCCCACTTTAAGTAAGATGTTTCTTAAACAAAGTCATAACTGCTCAGAACTGGGACTTGTTGCAATATTTCCTTTAAAGGACAGTCGTACAGTACTGTGAAGAGCTCTGAGCAGGCTAAGCAGCATCCATCCTGCGAGGTGTTTGTATCCAGCACCGCGGACAGCGCTCGCACAACAAGTGGCCGAAAAGCAGTAAAATATCTGACGCCATTTTAAAAACAATGCAATTAGGACACTTCCACTGGACCAAAAAAGTGCTTACATACAGCTTAGCCTTGCCGTGTGCCGCTGAGCTGGCCTGGCTGAAATTGTGTTTGATGTTTAGCTTAGTTCAAAGTGAGTATCAAGTGCAGCTTCTGTAATCCAAAGAAAAGAAGTAACGTCAGTGGAACAAGCACATGGTTATATGGATATGACTTTTATATTTACAACTATTCTATATGTCACCGGTCATATAAAAAAAGAACAAATGTAAATATATAAACTATATAAAAACACAAGCAAATGTGCGCAGTTAGTATTACCTGTCTCCATGCTGCAAAGAGTGAGCTCACCTGAGGCGGAGAGAGGTTAGTGGTGATCCAGCCCGCCTCTCAGCCAGGCTGATTGGATTACCGGAACCAGCTTAAAGTCGCCACTGTAAACTCATTTGATCTAGAAAATGACAATCGTTTCTCATGGTATTAGAGCATTACAGAATACATAATGTTTAAGAAATTTAAGTATACCTTGTATTGCCTACGTATTGTGTATACCTACGTATTGTGTACAGTATATGGATGTACACACCTGACAGATTTTTCCATTATACTAAAGTTTATCCATAAGAATGTCGGTTCAGAATGAACACTGCTGTGACGGACAGGTCTTTTCCTGCGATGTTACACTGCCACCTATTGGCCTTACCGCGTCAATGCAAGAAAACTCAGATATGTATGACCTTCAGCAGTAGTAATTCGTGGTCTTGTTTCTATTAATTGTTGTTATTGAGACAAAATTCCAGCCCAAGTTTAGGCTTAGGACATGATCAATGCTGATGAATGCTGAATCATTTCAAAATGACTATACAGTGTGAATATACAGTAGTTTTAAATGGTGTAATTCAAGTCCTATTACATTGTCATTTTACAGCTATGTGTGGGGTATGTGCATCGCTGGGAATACATGAATTCAATATTTAAGTAAATCTTATTCCATTGTGCTGGTTTAATGAGCACAAGGTCACCCAGGCTCCTTGAAGCAGAAGTGAACTCGCCACTTGGCTGATCCATCATAAACACTGCAAATAGCTGATGCTTTAATAAACCGGTGTTACAAAAAACCCCGCCCCATGCGCTCAGCCAATCAGCGCGCTCTTCCGCAACACCGCCTCGAGACGCACACACACACACACACATGCGCGCGAGCGCTTCAACACCGCAGACATCACACTGTGTAGAAGCGGCGCGTGAGAGGTCATTCAGTTTACAGGCATCCCGGGCTCAGTCTTCTGTTTTAGATTTTGATAAAGGTATGTTTATGGCTTTAGACGATTAGAAGAATAAGCATTTCAGTTCACCGAAACGATGAGTGTGTCTGAAAGTGACTTTAATAGCATCTAGCATAGCTAGCTAGTTGTGTTGGCTAGCTAGGTTAATATTTGCTAGCAAGTCCTCGGTTATCTTCATCTACCTCACCTGGCTAACTCTGAAAGTGAAACCATTTAATAGTTTCACCAACAGCTGTGCAATCTTTATGTATTCATCTGATATCTGCAGTTGAATATAAACATGCATATGAATTAACCAAGATATTCTGGGCTAGCTTAGCTCTAGTTATTTCGCTAATACTGAGAGGTCTAATATTGCTAAGTGTGGATGATGATGATGATGATGCTTAACGAAACTTTATATTTAAAAGACAATATGAAGCATAAACTACTGATTTTTTCTACCTCTGAAACTTAGGGTACATCCATCAGCAGTTAAAATAATAGGTACATGTTTTGCCAGTTTCTTTAGTAGATTTGAAGCTACAAACATGCTAGTTTTACAGATTTCACTATTTACTATTTTAATTTTGAAATAGATTACAGGTTGTCTCTAGTGGAAAAACTTGGTTTTCCTGACGCCTACAGCTTAGACTATATTTATGTACACTAAAGAGTTAAACTGCTGATGAACTGACATTATTTATAAGATATGGCAAGACACAGCCTTAAGCACTTTATCAAAGCATTTGTAATTCATAAGGCATCTCAGTTTAATTACTCTTCAGGAAGCTTAAAGCAATAACTGGTTATCTTTAGAGAACATGGAGAGCAATGCGTAACTTAAAACTCTTTTCATAGCATAAAACCATTTGAGGTAGAAAACCTGTATTGCAGGATATTTTGACTGAGGTTTCCTGAGCCGGTCTATTGCATGTGACTTGGCCTGTTTTGGTAACCAGAATGCATTTTAAAAATTCTTGTGTTCTTCATGAACAGAAAGTAAATAAGGAAAGATGTCTGGGGATTTGCCGCTGAACATCAACATCAAGGAGCCACGATGGGACCAGAGTACATTTATGGGCAGAGCTCAGCATTTCTTCATGGTGACCGACCCAAGAAATGTACTGCTTTCAAATGCGGTTCTGGAGGACGCACGAGTCATTATTGAGGATTACAGGTCAGCACGATGTTAATGCACTCGGAATGACATGAAGAGTTTCCTCTTATACCACAGACATTTGCTAAACACTAACACAGACATAGTGGGTAAAACAGTAGTTTTATCCATATGTTATTACATTTAATCTTTCACTGAAGAGAAATTGTAATACTACAGCATAGAAAGATGTTCTGTATTACTTGTGTGCTTCTAACTTTGTGGCAGCAGTTTGGGGAGGAACCACATATGGATGTTATGGTCAGGTGTCCACTTTTAATATTTTTGGCCATATAATTTATGTGATAAAAACCAGCAGAGCTATAGTAAGAGATGCTGTTGTAGAAAATGAATCTTTCAGCCAGTCGGAGCAGAAAATTCATCAGCACAGAAAATAAACACCATATTCATAAGTGTTATACTGACACCTAATTTACCATGTATGTAGTATAAGGTGTTCAAGTGTATAATTTCTACTGTGAAAAATAACATGGTGCTGAAAGTTAATAGGACAGCTACACTGTATGAAGCAGTTGGTGCCACCTGTGACTGTTGAGGTGTTAAAATAACTGACCGCTGTGTCCTCCTACACAGAAAGGGAATTGTGAAACCAGGCCTGACGGAGGATCAACTATGGAGGGCCAAATACATCTACGACTCTGCCTTCCATCCTGACACGGGTGAGAAGATGCTGCTGGTCGGTCGCATGTCTGCACAAGTGCCAATGAACATGACCATCACAGGCTGCATGCTTACTTTCTATAGGTAAGGGGAAATGTATTGGTGTGTAGTAAGTAGAAAGATTATTCATGTATTTATCCAACCTACCTCCTTTTTTCCATACTACAATGAAATGAAGGGTAAAGTTTGAAAGCACACAATTCAGTACAGGAAATGAAAGTAAGACAAAAAAGTAGTAATTCTCAAATGTCACCATGGGGGAAAAAAAAACCCTTCTCAGTGAGTTTTGATAAAGTTTCACTTCTGGTTCAGCTGAGTTGTATTTCTTGATTCCTAAATACTCATGTAGGGCTAGGTCATATGGCAAACATCTATCACACTTTGACACAATATATGTGACAATTTATAGGCTTACTAACAAACTGCCAGCCAAATGGTAGTGTTGCATTTAACAAGAGCATGTGGAAAGCTGAATTCAGTGATAATTTAATTATGCAAATTGGGGATGTGGTAGCTTAGTGGTTATGGTGTTGAACTACTATTAGGAAGGTTGTGAGTTCAAATCCCAGGTCCACCAAGCTGCCGCTGCTGGGCCTTTGAGCAAGGCCCTTAACCCTCAATTGCTCAGTAATGAGATAAAAATGTAAGTCGCTCTGGATAATGGCATCTGCCAAGTGCCAGAAATGTAAATGTATTACAGAAACTCTTGATTGGAGGAAGGTGTGTAGGTGTTGAAATGCTATAATACTGACTATTTTCCAGAACAGTGTATATTGTCATATTTCATAATTTCTTTAAAAAGGTTTTAGTTTTTTTGTTTTGTTTTGTTTTTTTTTGGGGGGGGGTGTTAAATAATCCTTATTTAAACCTCCTGCGTTCTAACCATATGTCACTGAAACACTTTTGAATAAAAAAGTGGTTTTCCTGAGTGATGTCTTGATGTCCACAATCACCTGGATACAGCAGATAAATATATATTTTTCTGTTTTCAAACCATTTTTTTCCACTTTAATTAATTCACAGTAAATTCACTTTTTTTGTCATCCAGCTTCAGATTTTGGGCTTGTCACTGGGTTGCTTCGCTGTTTAATAATGTTGGCATAGATCTGAGTCAAATAACTTTCACATTTACTTCTGAGAGAGTCATTTCAGCTATGTGGGCTTTGCCTGTGGGAGTCTCTAAATGCACGTTAGCCATGTTTTTGTTTCCTGTTTGGTTTGTTTTGCACAAACATTTACCCACAACTTTTTGTAAAAACACAAAGATTTGTAAATTAAGCTTCATAAAGTTAGTGAAAGTTATTGAAAAATGTTTATAGTTGATAAATGCTAATAGATAACACTGTTGGTGAAGGGGATCTGATCTCTTAGTGATTGTCTTATAAATTGTCCCAGTGTGAGTTTACTTTCACACAGTGGTGCTGTATTCAGTTCTAAGGCCAATAGTAGTGAGCTAGCTGGCTAACAGTAGCTTGTTAAATCTTTGAGCTTGAATAAACTGAAAGGGTTGCTTCTCTGCTCTCTGATTTCCCAGTCTGCTGTTTGAAAGCTAGGGAGGAGTAAGCAGTGGGTGGTAGTGTGTGACTGCTGTGGCACGTATTTGAGAGGACATATTTTTCCGAAAACAGCTGCCAAATCAAACCTTTGACTGTGGATTATTTTTCCCCCCTCCTTCAGTGAAGTTTTTTTTTTTAAATATATATATTTTTTTTATGTTTCTTCTTATTCAGGACGACTCCAGCAGTTGTGTTCTGGCAGTGGGTCAACCAGTCCTTCAATGCCATCGTCAACTACACTAATCGTAGTGGAGATGCACCAATCACTGTAAAGTAAGGACACGTTGCTCTTTTATAGCAAGTGACTTCATCATGTAACCTATGGTTGAAAAATGTAAACAAAAATAGCACTCCTATTCAATTCAGTTTTATTTTATCTATATAGCACTTTTAACAATGAACATTGTCTCAAAGCAGCTTTACAGAACATAAGAAACAAAAAACATGCAAACATTGATGTCTTTGATGTTTAGACAAAATTAGTGAGCAAGCCTAAGGTGACAGAGGCGACTGTGGCAAGGAAAAACTCCCTTAGATGGTATGAGGAAGAAACCTTGAGAGGAACCAGACTCGAAAGGGAACCCATCCTCATTTGGGTGACACCAGACATGAACAGTGTCCTTTCTGCATTTATGTATAGTCAGTTGTGTGATGTAGAATGTTAGTGTGTGTATTAATTAAGAGGTGGTTGTGGTCCTCAAAGTCCACATAGGGTTGGCAGCATTGCTTTGAATACCCAGGTCCTCACGAAGCAGTACCCAGCTGGAGCTGGTCCATCTCTGGATGTCTTGGGATCCTCGCAGTGTTGGCCTCTGTCTTCTGGAGCTGGCACAATCTCTGTATGCCTCGGGTTGGGTAGAAGAAGAGAAACAAGTGGAACAGAATTAGTGTAGCTGCTGTTCATATTAGCAGCACTAGACAAGTTGCTGTCTAATATTATGCCCAAGTCTTTCACTGTCGAGCTGGTAGTAATTGCGTACAAGATCACTCCAGTCCATCCTGTGCTGTTTAGCGCCTTTAATCAGTTATGGAAAGCATAAATTCTCATGATAGTCAACACATCAGCTAATCACATGCACTATATGGCCAAATGTGTGTGCCCACAAACTTATGTACCTGTTACAAGGCCACAAGTATTAACACAGAGTTAGTTAGTTAGCTCACTTTATGCACAGGAACATTGTCATGCTGGAACAGGTTTGGGCCTCTTAGTTCCAGTGAATTGAAAATGTTATTGCATACAAAGATGTTTGTATAGACAACTGTGTACTTACACTTCCTTTGTGGCAATAGTTTGGAGAAGAACTACGTATAGTTGTGATCAATGTAAAGTAAAGCTAGTTTTGGTTTAAGCATGCATTGCAAATTGATGAACTCTATCTATATTGTTTTGAATGACTAAATTTAGCTTTTACACTTTACATTAATCTCTGTGTTTGGGTTTTTTGCAGTCAGCTTGGAGCAGCCTATGTCAGTGCCACAACTGGAGCTGTAGTCACTGCTCTTGGCCTCAAGTCCCTCACCAAGGTGAGCATTTTATTTCTCTACATCACATATCTAGTGCTCTCTTCTTTTTTGTCTAGTGTACAGTACATTACACTTCCCCACTTGCTTGAGAATAAAATTGACTTCTAGGACATGTATTGGTTATAACTGTGTAATTATGTTACTGCATTATGTAATAAAAGTAATTTGAGATTAATATACTACAATGAAAAGTTTCATACTTTAGGTGTTAATGATTTTTTTTTGTTGTTGTTGCCAGCACCTGCCAGCTATTATTGGACGTTTTGTTCCTTTTGCTGCAGTGGCAGCGGCAAACTGCATTAACATTCCCTTCATGAGACAACGGTGTGTTTTAAATGATTTAATCCAAATATCATCAGTATTTATATGTATCAAGACATGCAGAGAATACTCACCATTTATTGGCTTTGTTTAGGGAACTGAAGTATGGCATTCCTGTCACTGACGAGGAGGGGAATCGCCTGGGAGAGTCTGCCAGTGCTGCTCAGCAGGCCATTGTACAGGTGGTGGTGTCCCGAATCGGCATGGCAGTACCAGCCATGGGTAAGGAGTCGGAACTGTTTTAATAAAGTAATGCTAATGGTGTAATCGGAGATTGTGCCCAGAGCAGGCCTGGAGAAAAAAAACAAGTGTGGGAAATGCCCTTGGTCTAACCCTTGTGCTTTAGCTAATCTCATTCTTTATTGCAATTGAATCGTTAGAGTCGGATGATAGATTTTGTTTATTTTCTCAGAAGAGATCGATTTTAAGATAGACAGGTAGCCATCTTAGCTGTTACAGTCCACATTTAAGAATGTATCAAAATTATGACCACTGTCCCTAAAATTGACAATGAAATTGAAAATAAGTTGTTTTTTCCATGTTCTTTGCTGTCAGATAATAAAGTTAGAAACATACCCCATCCTCAGTCCTTCTGTGGTCCAGGACTGGCACTATGTTATTCCTTGTTTTGTCACAGTATATCTGCCAGAAGTCTCCTGAAGTGTTTTTTTTTTCTGTATTCTTCTAACAGCTATTCCTCCTGTTATCATGAATGCCCTGGAGAAAAAAGCTTTCATGAAGGTAGTGTCACCGTGTCCCTACTATTTTCCTGACATGTCACCAGCTTGCTGTTCTGCTCTATCTGATAAGAGTTGTTTAATTATTGACGTTTAATCTGTCACAAATTTGCACAGTGGCACACGATACAATGCAGTTCCTACACTCCACCACTAGGTGGCATGTAAAACAATGCGTATTAGCTGCTACATAAGCAAATAAACTAATTATGCAGGACATCAATATGTGGTTCTTGAGCTAAACTGCACTTTCAACACTGTGTTGTGTGAGCCATGAAACATGGAAATCTCCTCTCTCTCTGCCTCTCCAGCGTTTCCCAGTGCTCAATGCCCCAGTACAGGTTGGGCTTGTGGGATTATGGTGAGTTTCACTAATAATGAATTCTATATCAGAGACAGAAAAATTCCTGTATCATAGCTGATCATTAATTTTGTGTGTTTCCACTCTGGTAGTCTGGTGTTTGCTACTCCATTGTGCTGTGCCCTGTTCCCACAGAAGAGGTGAGCACTTGATTTAAACACATTTCTTATTTATTTTTAAAGATGGTGGCTCTCTGTTAGGTTGTAGGTGGCTCTGGTTGTTGTACTGATGGTTTCATGTGTGTGTGTGTGTGTAGCTCTATGAAGGTGAGCGGGCTGGAGCCTGAGCTGCAGGAGAGTATACGACAGAGCAATCCTAACACGACCGTGGTTTATTTCAACAAGGGCTTGTAAGAGACACTTTCTTCAAGTCCAAACTGCAGTCTGTACTTTGCTATAACAAGAGTTCAGTGGACACAACTTGAAAAGTAAATATTCTGTTTCTTTTTATTTTTGTTAGTTAGTTAGTTTTTTGCTTAAAAATGAACAGCGTATTATAAAACCTGCACTTTCCCTCAAGATAATATGCAATCCCAGCTGACTTGTATCTAAGGTAGATGGTACAATGAGGATGTCAGAGGATTTTGTTACTGCTGAATTAACTATCACAGACCCCCCCCCACCCCCACCCCCATGTGCTAATATTAACGTGCGGAGTCCCAAATTATTTTTCAATGCAAATTCTATTTATCGTTATTTATTTTTATTTGCAAAAATATTTGATGTGTGTGTATTTGTTAGTGTGTTTAGACCTACAATATTTATATCTAACTTTCCAGACCAAACATTTGTCCACAGTTTAAGGTATGCAATTACTAGAAATGGTCTAGGAGAATCACTTTTGAATCTTGGGATTAATTGTAACCAGTTTAGAAGTTTCTTCTGGCATGCTCCTGTGTGTAAAAATGAAGTGCTCTTAACCATTACAACCCTCCCAGCACTGACCTAACAGATTCCAGTGGACAGGAAAGTTGTGATGTATAAACACTCCTTCATAAATACAGGCAGATCTAAACATTTTGGTCATTGATTGTCATACTAAGTCAGTGCGTGTATTTAAGCCTTGTGTGGTTTTTAACTAGTCGGTGGTGATTGGTGCACATATATTTCAGATGTTACTTTGTGGTTCTAGAGTGACTTGTGGGTGTAGTAGTGTCAGAACTGCTGAAGAATGTGGTGTCTGTGTAATGCTTAGTCTAAAAGTTTCTTTTATTTGACCATAGGCCTTTGCGAAGACAAATTTCCAAACAACAGAGAAACATGAAATGAATTTTTAAAGTGAAATATTTCTATTTTATGCAGCCACCGAAGCTTGACATAGTGTTTTAATTCTAGATTACTGGTAGTCCTGCTGCATGGACTGCTGGCATATCACCATACAGCACTTTTCTTTTACTCATCTAACGCACAACCATTTAAAAACGTTCATGATTGTTTTATATTATGCGCACTGTACCTTTACAATACAAATGTAAATTCTTGATACATACAAGATATATACGTAAATGTATATTTGTTTAGAAATGTCAGATATAATCAGTCTGTGTGCCAGTTCTGAAATAAGCCATGATGGGTGCAACATAAAATTCTATTTATTTTAATGTGATTGGATTGTGATTGTACTGATGTACCAAAAATGTGATTATATCCCTGTTAAGATATTAAGAAAACCTCTCTAGAATCCCTGTTCTGTTTGGAGCATATATGATCAAACATGTAGTTCATAAAGTATTGTAGTGAGGTGATAATGTTTTGTGTTGTTTCGTGAAGACTTTCTATGGATGAAGTTAACATACTTTGCAGTGTTTCTTCCTGTCTTTCCACATGAACCATGTTTTAAGAGGAAAAACATTCTCTGAATACCCACTTAGTGGCAGAAGACATCTCTACTACTGCAGTGACCTATTCATATTCACTACATGGGCTGATGCACTAAACACTGGCATCTTTGAATTAATCTATTGTTTTGGATATTATGCAAATGTATAAATAACAGTTAAAATGATCATTTTCAGATAGAAACCTGAAATTAAACATAAGGTAAAATGCTCTATAGATTTGTGGACCCGTGTAACAAAGGTAAAATGTTGGCTTGCAGAGTTCAGAGCACCTTATTGGTTCAAATACAGATGATAGAATTAGGTTAGGAATGGCACAAAATGTCTTGACTCTAGCGTTACTGTTTCAACATTGACAAGTATGTTAAGATTTAAGCACGTGTTAAGCAGTGAACACATCGCCTTCGGAAATCTCCTCCGTGAATGTACTGTAAGCAACCAGTATGTAACTGAATTCTAAATAATAAAAGTTATAGCACACGTTTGCAGTATCGTTTGGTCTTTTACAGATGTCCTTTAAATGTGAGGTTTCCACTGTGTGAGCTTGCTCTGGGGAGTTTGTCCCAAATAAATAATAATTTACACCTACTACGATATTTAATACTCACTCACGTGTTATGAGTGATTATATTTGCTGTTTGTATTCTCCAAATACACGTGTGTTAAGTGAGCAGTAACCAGACGTTGTTTCCTACTGAAGTCAAAATAAAACCTTTTCAGCACGTTCAAGCTGCCAGCTTCTCAAAAAGAAAAAAAAACACATTTTTTGTGACTGCTGTTTTTATTGTATAGCGAATTCCACTTGTTTAAGAATCTTTGGATGTCCATTAATGAAAAGCTGATGAACAGGAAAGTATGTTAAGCTTCAAGTCTGCTCGTTCACTAAGGAGTTTTGAGTCGGACCATCATTAAAACACACAAACTGAGCCACAGTCACACAGCGGACATCGAGCGGAACCTGGTTGAGTGAAGAAGAGCTCAATACAATAACTTCTAAAGTGCAAAACAGCAGTGCACAAACTTTAAGAACTATGTACCTGAATGGTGCAAATGATGCAATGGTAAACACCGTTACTGACCACACTTTGTACTTATTTTGTCTGTGAAGATACTCTCGTGTCGATTCAGCAGAAACTGCTTTCCTGAGCATTCACACTATTAGATGAAGCAATGAGGTTGGATGTAGGAATGCTTGATCTGTTTGTTCTAAAAAGTTGTTTTAATACTACCATTGACTAGTGTTTTGTTCTGCATTAGCAACCTGCTTATAAGCTACAAAATTATCCCTAGATCACCAAGCAAACAATCTAATTCTGAACTATTTTTTTAGCTGCCTCCAAAACTGACTCGTAATCAACTTTGTCTCCAAACTCCTTCTCCCGATGTTCCAGAAGAACTCCCTATGAATGACAGAAAAGTAGGAAATTAAACATCAGAAGATACAGACAGGTCAAAGAGTAAAATATTATATTAATGCTTTTATCACTCAGGTCAAGTCATAGAATGTGTCCTAATAATGTCACCTGCGTGCCAGATCCAATGACAAACACACCACCCAGGATGAAGCCCTCTCCATTCATGTTTCCTTGGTAACCTGACCTCCAGGCCCTTATGAAGTTGTGCCAAACTCCCAGACGAATTAATCCAAGACCACCCATTTTCCTCAGCATAGGACCATAGAACACTTGCTGTAACAGTATTTACATGTATTCATGTACAGGTATTAATAGAAGGCGTTTCTACAGAAACTAAAAGCAATGCACGGTGATACATAATCATGTGCAGCACAGTGGAAAAAAATCATTTCCGCTTCAGCAAATATTCACATCAAAATTATGAACTGGAATTAATCTCTGTGACATTAACCATGGCATGGTTGCTGGCACCAGAAAGGCTGGTTACAGTATTACTGAAACTGCAGATCTCCTGGGATTTGCACACAATTATTTTATTTATTTATTTATATATATATATATATATATATATATAGTTGAGTGGCCAGACTGAATGAATGAAACTTGCTCTCATCACTGAATCTCTGGATCAGTTCTCCTCTGTCCACACAACATGTGAAAGTGTTCTGGTTTGGGAGAGATGGTTCTCTGCAGAATGATTCGGTCCTCTTATACAGCTACAAAACGAGGTGAATGCAAATGTTCATCAGAACCTCCTTGGCAATATGCGGGTCCGTCCCCACCAGAGCACTGTGAGAAACTAATGAATGTCCTGCGGCTGCATACGAGCTAAAGCAATTCAAAGCAAGGGCCTCTAGACATCCTTTACACTCCAGCGGTTCCTTTTCTCTAATACTGATCACTGTGCTTTCCACAACACAAAGTCCCTGGTTATTTTGTAAAACATGCTAGTAGAACAGTGGTATACCTACAGCTAATATTCCTTTAAATTTTGAGCAATGAAGATGAACAATATTTCAGAAAAAATATACTAGATACATGTACACTATATTCATAAACACTCATTAGAACCATGGTGAGCAAAAAGCATCTCTGCATGCACAAAACATTATCTACAGTTACAACGGACTTCCCGTCACCTCAGGCCAGTGTAGTTATTAAACTTAAGCTTTCTCACGAAAGTGTATCAGCCAGCAGACACTCTGCTCACAAAGTCTCAAGGCTTGTGTGAGAAAATCGAGATGATCAGCAGTTTCCTAAATACTCACAACAGCCCATCTAACACCAACAACCACAATGCCAAGTCAGAGATCACACGCTCCCCATCATGACTTTTGATGTGAACATTAACTAAAGAGCTTAACCTGCATCTGCATAATTTTAATGGCAAGTGTATATGTTCATTCTGACAATACCACTGTAGAACAACAAAAAACAAGCATCAGCTCTTCTAACCTTCTCATCCAGGAAGACGTCTCCAGCAAAGTGTGGTTTAAAATCCTGAACCTCTGTACCAATGTTTTCTTTGACCACAGCGTACAGCGGTACCCCAAGCTTGTCCAGCTGGGGCTTCAGAGAGGACAGCTCAGCAGCTTCCTGTAAAGAGACAAGTGCACCTAGGATATAAGCAATGAGCACGCTCTTCTACACTAAACACAATACAAGCTAATGCATCAAGTTTACCTCTCTGCACAAAAATCATCCAGGCCGGCGTACAGCCATGATCACTGCTCCAGATGTCGCCCACAGAGTTCTAGCTTTAATTACCTTCTCATCTAAATGCATAAATAGTGTAAAACATTTTTTTTTAAAACATAAAAAAGGGCCATCATGATGTCTCATTGCATTTTAAAAACGACAGACAACAGGATCCCCATCTGATCTGCCCATGTACATATAAAGCTATGACCAGTGAAGTCATTGTATTTTCACGTAAGAGTATAATATGATGTCCTTTTAAATTTTACAAGGATTAAATTAATTGTCTGATATTTTAAATATTCCTTAGTATCATACTGAGCAAATCAAATAGTACAAAATGTATTGTCCTTTTTTTAAATGCACTCTTACTAAATCTGTAGAAACACACTTAAATGAAAATGAACTTGTTATATGGATTTGTTGACTGACCAGTGAGTTATACTGACAGAAATAATGCTCTCTCTTTTAAGGCAATTAAAAACATAAGATTATTGTGGCTTGTTAGATACCAGTATAAGAGTATAGATACAATCAAATAGCATAAGAACTGCAACTACCAGATCAACCTCCATACCTCTCACTAATACTGTTGATGTGTGGATAAAGATGTGAAATCCCACTTACTCCCCTCAGTAGTTCTGAGATCAGCATTCTCCAGATACTGTAGAGTGGCAAACTCAGGCTTGGTCAGGAAAAAATCTGTGTTAGCCAGAATTATGCCAGCAATGGCAGCACCCACAGCTCCAAGGGTGACTGACCACATGTCCACGATGGCCGTGTTCGCCTCCACAGTGGACAGTGGTTCTGCAGTGAGAAGACAGAGCAAGACCAGTTATACGTTTCTGCAAAGTCAGATTAGAGACACCATCTTAATAGAGATAAGGAATGTTTAAAGGATAATAAACACTGAATTCTGGGTATCCTCTGTCTACTTAATGCTGACAAATCAGAAGTATCTGTACTGGAACATGCAGCTAGAAGTAAACTTTGTGATTACAAAATAACTCTGGATGGTCTTTCTGTTTCATCATGTCCCGCAGTAAAATACCTCGGTGTGATTACTGACTCAAGACTCTTTCGAAGCTCGTTTAGATTACTAAAGACATTATAATATTACTAAATATATTATTTTATCTTGGAAATATTGCAGAGATAAGACATATTCCATAACAGGATGCAGAAAAACTAGTTCATGCTTAGTTACCTCTAGGTTGGATTACTATAATGCCTTGCTGTCTGGATGTTCCAGTACATGCATAAAATTCTCCACTTCTAGAAGTCTAGAATACAGCAGCTAACTAAATCCAGAAGATATGACCACACCTCATCATATTTGTCCACAAATATGAAATACTCCTATTGACCTAAAGAACACTTAATGATCACTCTCTGCAATTCCCAAGTGAACTTCTGGTGTGTGTTTTTTAATGGTCTGCTGCGATCAAAATGTATAGGTCCTATCTTGGTACCTTGAAGAATGAAGTCTTTATTTCCTAGTGTGCCTTCATATCTGGCTCTCCCTTTTAATTATGCTGTCACAGGCAGTCTTGAGAGAGTCCATGCTTGCACTCTGAACATAACTGTACATCTTCTTAAACCATTATAAGAGCATACCAATTAATCCCCACCACCTGTCAAGCTATACATGTTAATCCAATGATACCAGTGATCCTAACTCCTTCTGCCCTTGGGACATGCCTGAACCATCCTGATGCCACTTAATTGGTGATTTTGCAACCTGTAAAAATGGCTTCTGCTGAAGATGGCCCTGCATGGAAAGCCAAGGATGGTTCCTTGTTACCGTCACCTCTGACGTACTCATATGGGAATAAACTTTCAATTTGAATTAAAATTTTACATTCAGATTTCTGTCAAGCAGCTTAGTGTCAAAGTCCAGTGTTAAAAGAGCTATAAATAAAATCCAAATGACTTGACCTTTGTATAACATACATGTACAAAGTCACTAAAATCCAGAAACTTTCCTGCTTTTCAACCAGACAAAGAAGTATGTTTACCTTTTACATGAACAAACTGACTTCAGGCTTATTTTTCAGTCTTGCATCATCAACAAATCACATGCAAAGGAAAGGCTGTAGAGCAGGCTGGGGAAGTACCTTTAGGCTTATAGATGGTGGATTGGCTGCTCTGGTCCTTCACTGAGAGTTGGCGATTTGTTGAAAACATACAAATGGTGTAGGGGTTAACAGAAGCAAGTGACTTAAAGGAAGACTGGCATCCCACAAAATTTGGTGACTCATATTCTGGGTGAATTTTATTTACTAAAAATTGAAGTTTCTTTTCGGAGGCTGAGGATAGTCGGCTGTATCGCTGCAGGGCAGAGGAAGTGCGGTCATAGACCTGATCCTTAACAACATTATTCACAAGAGAGATAAAGTTTCTTCTTCTCAGAAACCCAACTAAACGCACAGGCTGTACTTGGGTAAAGGCCATTAGAAGCATCCACACTGATATTAGCAAACCATATTTGCCACATAAAAAACTTCCTGGGGACAACTCTGGAAAAAAAAAATGGAAAATACAATCTAAGCACAGAATTATTTATTTTAAAAAATCTTTAATAAGACTCACAGACTGACTAAAGTGCACTGAAGCACTAGTACAGTTATGCATGTGTAGGGACCAACTGTACTGGCTAATGTGTCTTTGTGTTCACACATTAAATCAGCCCAGATGCCAATATCATGTATTGGAGAGGCACATCCAGATTATCTAAACAAAATTTAATAGATAAACCGGACTAAGTTTGGATTTGTAACAGATGATTTCCAAATGAAATTTTTAGTTATTCATTTGGCAGGCAGTGACCCTGCGCTCCGACCCCAACCCCCAAGAACGGGATATGCGAAGAAAGTATTTCACTGTGCAGTAATGTATATGTGACAAATAAAGACAACTTAAAAACTGAGCCAAGACTCCGAGTCGGTGATCATAGTGAAAAGTAAACACCTGAACAAGCCTTGAGGCTTTTAGACAGTTGTTTTTGAGTTTCTGTTTATATTTTAAATAGCTAAATACTGGATAATACTTTGATCACTGGAATGTTTATTTGCTTTCTGCAAGTGCTTTTGATCAAACTGCTCTCTCTACTAACAAAATAAAATCACATCTACTTAAAAAATAAATTAAGCAACAAACAACTCCTTAATGCCAGCAAGTATTCCTTTTTATTAATGACTTCAGGTGGCTGGGTTCGTGTTGAACGCCTTAAAGTGGGAAATAAGAGGTAGAGATTTGGGAAGAGAATACCGAGTCTGTCCTAATTGCAGTGTAATGCTCTGGATGTACTACTGTGGCTTTGGGTGCCTATTATTTTAATCCATTTAAAAGGTTTAAGATAGTCTAGGTACAGTTTACACATGAATGCATGCAAGAAGCAAAATGTGAAAACATCCATTGTAATATCACCCTTGTAGTATTTAAGTCCTCTACAGTGATTATATTTTGTGTATTTTGTATTTTTTGTTATATTTTATTTGATTATATCATTTATTTTTTGTTATATTTTGTACCCCTAAATTCCAGTATCCAGTATTTTTATTTCTCACTTTATTACCTATGCTTGTGGATACTGCTGGAAGTCAAATTTCCCACTGGGATGAATAAAGAAAGTATCTATATTAAAGATAATAATAATAATAGATCGATCTATCTATCTATCTATCTATCTATCTATCTCTCATATTAAATGCCCTGCTGTGTGAGATCACTTGTATTAAATTGCCAGATTGGGTGAATCTATTATTGTATATTATTATATGTATACCATTATTATTATAATATTACAGGTAATACGCAAGCAAATGCCTCCACACAGAAAGACGATAAAATGTACTGCTATATTTTCGTTGTAAATACTTTACTGCGGTTTATAAACCCAGATTTTCTCACCATAATGGCTGAAACAATAGCAGATTGATTAACCCTGATAAAATGGCGGACCTGGCCCTAAAGCCATGCAATAAACAGAGATAATTTAACTAACGCTACGCTTTTAAATCAACCAATTTTACACAGCTCGGTAGAAAAAAATATATCGCTAATTTCACCCCAAATACACGAGTAAACTTTGTAGCTGCGTGGCGTAAAAATAAGTATTTTAATACTCGCGGTTAAAGATAATCGCAACTTGGTAAAAGTAATTTTCAGAGCTTTGTATATTTTGCGCTAAACCTAGATACAAAAACATAACACCAACTGTGACGCAGTCCCGTTTTATAACGTGCGCCGAAGTTATTGACATTAAAAAGCAAATGAGTTATTATCAGCTTTACCTTTAATTTCAGTGTTTATTTTAGTTTATAACAAACACTCACCTCTGTTTTGGCGCCGATGTACTGTCTAATCTCCTTCAAGGTGTACAACCGGGATTAGTAGAGTTCAGAATCATCGAGCAGCGCTACCGCCAGACCAAACTAATCGCACTTACTAATGAGTTAGAGCAGTGTTTTCACCCTTTTCTGAGGCATGGCACATTTTTTACATTAAAAAATCCCACAGCACACCACCACCTGTTTTTAAGTGTGTTTATACAGGTGTACAAAATTGCATTCGTGTTTTGAAGTGATGAGTGTTTCGCTTGGAGATGGCATTTAAGCTTGCTTGGGACCATGGTACTGTTGCATAGCTTTTCCCCTGACACACCAAGTATAATGAAGCCGTTGTAGTCAGATCCAAAGTAAAAGAACTTTCACCTGACAAAAGAACTTGCCTTGAGCTCACCATTTTTCCTTTCGTTTGACCAACACTCATACTAGGGCCTTCACCTGGGTCAGAATTCCACCCATATATATATATGGATTGTAACATGTTATGTGAATAGATGTCTAATCTTGAGGTCCCTGAATGCCACATGGAGGGAAGAAGGATATCTAAATAATCTGAAGTTTAATTAAGGTAGCACTATGCAGTCCATTTTCCTCCTGTCTGCACTATATATATATATATATATATATATATATATATATATATATACACATATATATATATATACATATATATATATATATAGTGTGCTGGTTTAAGCAGTTTTTTACTTTATACAGACTGAGATAACACAGAGAATACAGTGAATCCAATTATCCAGGGTGTGTTACATAAAATAAGCTCTAATAAGCGTTACAAGCAAGTAGCTTGCTGTTGTAGAGTCACATCAAGGTTTATTGTTTTGTGTATGCTGAGATTCTATTCTGCTCACCATGGTTGTGGAGTGGTTATATGAGTTAATGTGTCCCTCCTGACAGCCAATTTTCCTTCCTCCCTCCCTTATAAATAGAGTTTCCACCTACAAAACTGCCATTCACTAAATGTTTTTTGTTTTCCACACTATTCTTTATAAACTCTAGAGACTGCTGTGTGTGAAAATTCCAGGTAAAGTGACAGAGATCACATTTTCTAGCATTTCTGATATTTGATATGAGCAAAACCTGAAGCTCTTGACCTGTATGATATTATGCACTGTGCTGCTGCCACATGATTGACTGATTGGATAACTGCATTAATGGACAGATGTCCTAATAAAGTGGAGAGTTAGTGTATAAAGTTATAAAGAAATATTCAACTAAAAAAATAAAAGAAACACTAATTTTGTAACCTAATCTAACATAACCTCTGTTCATTAACTAGGAACTCCTTGACCTCATTGAGTTTATAGCTATCAGAGGACAGAGGTTACATTAGGTTAGGTTACAAAAATTTTTGAAACTATATCTGTGTTGAAACTGAGTAAGTAACTGATTAGATCACACTTTGTAAGAGTATATATTTACTAGGAAACTAGAAATATTAAATTCCTGTGTTCCAATCTTTTGAGTATCCTCAAATCCTTAAATGTAAGTGTATTCTGCCTGATTCTCTTAAAATGTCTTAAAATGCTTACACATGCTTCCAGAGCCTTTATTCTAGTCCACAGTCTTTGAGGCATCGGACATGATGTTCTTTCTCTTTGCAGGGATACAATATCTCCTTACAGAAAGATTTTTAAAGATTGAGATTATCCATCATCTACAAAACCTTTTGCTACACTGATATATAGCATCTTGTGCTTGGTCAAATGCATTATATAAAAAGATTGTTCTGAATCTGAAATATAGTATGTGAGAGGGTCATGATTGGGAATGACTGTTATTTATAGAGTAGTGAGGAGGGAGAAACAGTAGCTGCTGCTCACTACTGTGAGGAGAAATGTGCTGAGAAGGAAGTGCAGTGACATCCCACTCCAGTCTGCAGCTGCTACTGCATTCCACTGGACTACTGAAGCATCACAGGGAGCCTTCTACTTTCCCCTAGTTTCCTTTTCTTTACCTAACTTGAACTTCTGTTCCCCTGCTCTTATATGGAGGGAAATATTAACATGTTTGCATGTTTTATGTTGAGTAGTTGCTAGGTACTGTGAGTATAATGATGAGGATCATCAGCAAGAAGTGTTATGCAATAAGGATGACAGATGCATGATAATACACTTTAAATGTTTATTTCTCAATTAAAATGAAAATTCCAAGAATTACTTGATTTAATTTCACAATTTGTAACATTTCATGTGTCAGTCTGGACTATTCTCGGTATAGAAATCTGCCAAATGGATGGGTTTTGACCTATGAGTTTTGGTGAGTCATATAGTAGCAGTTACAGAGACAGGGTCATATTTTGATTGTTTTAATGTGGCTCACTGTCATGCTGCAGATGCATGGATTAAGATGCATGTAAAGCTCTGCCTGTTTGGTTCAGATAACATTCTGCTGGCTGAGTATACTTCCTAACATTTCTCTACCGAAGCCTGGTTATAGGGTGGTGTTGGCTGGAGAACCTATCAGCAGTAAAGATATGGACCCCACCTACTTATGGTAACAACATCAATAGGGCATTGGCTGGTAAAACACACTCCTCTGTACGCTTGGCAGGATAGCGAACTGGCAGCATATGCACACAGGGGAAAGGAAGCCAAGACCCTGCTATGTTTTGCATGAGTCTAGCAACCTACAAAACTATTTATACATGATATAAAGCACAGTATACCTGCTCATTATACACATGATACTAGCTCCTAGAAGTCCCCTTTCCAGGGACCGAGAACACTTTTATAACCTAGTGATAAACAGTAGTAGATGGAATTCCATCCTGTTGGGCAAGATTAATGAGACTTTCAGTCAGTAAACATGTACACACGACGCAATACAGCCTTGAACTTTAGAACGACGGGGACAGCTGTCCATTTGTTAAATTTTCCCTGCTGTTTAGTCAAGTTTGTGGTACACTGAGATTGCTAACAGACATCACCATGACCTCAGAGAACACTGGTGACTTTAGGTCAGTACCGAAACTAGTAAAATTGTATAACTCATAACATTTGTAATCTACCAAAATCATTTGTTGTGTCCAATGAACAATATTCAGAAATATCACACAGTTCGCCGAGACTTTATACCATTCTTATCTAAGAAATGTTGTACTTTGTATCATCTTCCAGCCTCATCGTGCTTGCTGAGCATAGTTAAGGTCATAGTTTAAAGTTTAAATCAGTTCAAATCTTATTTAACATGACCATAGTTTGTGCAACAGGAAGTCAAATATTTTGATGGCAATTATTTATGTACTAAAAATACTATGATCCTATATGTAGGGACCTTACAAAATAGAGTACTCCTTTTTAGTTCACTATGCTGACACCTAAGCGAGTGAAATATTGGCAAGGTCATTGCAGTGATACGGTTATCTTTCTACTCAGAGTGATTCTGTCTGCTCTGGCAAAAATGATTCAGTTCAGTTAATGATCAGTCTGTAACGTCTTGTTTTAGTGTCCTGTGTTCAGCTCCTATATTATTGTCCACAATGTATATCTTACTCAGGCTAGAGATGATAGTTGTATGTACAGTTCCTGCTGAAATACTGGACCCCTCTTTTTGTTTTTGCTCTAAACAGAAAACATTTGTATTTGAGGTCTACATACTGTATGTATATATGAATGTGTAATGATAGATCAGAATTTTACTTTTTATTTCCTTACATTTACATCTAACTGTGATAAGCACTTTAGCACATGGCACCTTTTGTTTGAATTCACACATTTCTAAGTGATATTAGAGCTTTTTTCTTGCTGAGAGATTGACTGTTTAAACAGTTAATAGCTCTGAATTGCTACTTTTGGTTAGTGCCCTAGGTTTCACGTGTGAAGATTGCATTTGTTTTTAAAAATGATAAACCATACATGAATAGCAAACCATTTCAAAGCTGTGAAAAAGGGAAAATTGATCAGAGCCATTGCACAAGTATTGAGCACAGCAAATACAACAATTCAGAGTGTCCTAAAAACACAGGAACCACTGGTGTATTAACCAGGCATTGAACAGGTCAGCCAAGGAAAACAACAGCAGTTGATGGCAAACCTTGTGAAAGCTATGAAGAAAAACCCAAAAAACAACAGTCAGTGACATCACCAACAGCCTCCACAGGTCAGAGATGAAGGTATCACAATCCACCATTCAAAAAAAAAAAGATGAAGAAATATAGAGGTCATACCACAAAATGCAAACCACTCATCAGCAATTAGAATCAGGAGGCCGGATTGGATTTCACAAAGAAGTACAGAGATGAGCCGGAAACATTTTGGAACCGTGATTAAACATCTACTGAAGTGATGGAAAGGCCAAAGTGTGGAGAAAGGAACAATCTGTTCATGACCCAAAAAATATGAACTCATTTGTCAAGACTGGTGGAGGTATTATCATGACTTGGGCTTGTGTGACTGCTTTTAGAACAGACTAACTAATTTTTATTGATGATGGTGGCAGCAGAATGAATTCGGAAGTCTACAGAAACATTCAGTCTGCCAATTTACAGAGAAATGCATCCAATATGATTGGGAAGAGCTTCATCATGCAGAAAGACAATGACCGAAGACACAATGACAACACAACAAAGGACTTCATCAAGGGAAAAAGTGAAAGGTTTTAAACTGCCCAAGACACTCAGCAGACCTTAACCGAAATGAACAGCATTTTAGCTCCTGAACAGGAGACTGAAGGGAAAGAAAACCAAACAACTGAAAGAAGTTGTGGTACAAGCCTGGAAAAAAAAGAAATTAAATAGTTATTGTGGTCATTGGGCCACCGACTTGATAAAGTTATTTTAAGCACGATATATACAACCAAATATTAAGGGTCATTTACTTTAATTCAGTTTAAGACTACCTGTTCCTAATGTGTTTGTTCAAATCATGTTCTGATCATGGTCTGCTGTGCAGTGTCACTGAAATACTGATCTGTCCTTAAAATCCTTTGATCAGAAACCCAATTGTCGTCACTATCACAAGAAATTGGCCTTACTGTTCCAAAATGTTCTGAATTGGCTGTATGAGTCTAAAGCCAAATCAAATAATGATATCTTATTCAAAGCAGCAGATTTGCAGACCATTGTCACTTTGTGCAGCATGGGTTAGCATAGCAGGCTGACCAATAGCATACAGGATTTTCATGCTCTGCACATTTCAACCAGTTGTTCACCACCAAAATAAATCTTGCTAAAGGATCAAGGAGTGTACTAGAAGGTTTTAACACCATTTGACATATAGCACCCAGGCACAACCCTGCTGTAACCTAATAAATGTTAAATTTACCCCTACGTAGTTCAGTCTCATTTACCCACAAATGTATATATTATATACATGGTCTTCAGATGCAACTGTGGTGCTGTGGTGGTTAAAAGGTTGAACGTCACACCTCAAATTGGAATCATGAGTAAAATGGTACTGGTCTTGGAAGGTCATATCATATAACTAAGTTCTAAATTCTCATTTTCAATTTAAAGTATGGCATTGTTATAATTATACCCATATTGGTGGTTATATAATTGAAAAAATCAAGACTGGCCTTACTTCTATTATAAACATGTTCATTGTGTTTGATTCAAATCAGTGGGGTCATAGCTGCTCATGGAGACAGTGTGACCTGGATGAAATTCCACATAAATGGCAGGCGACTTGACCAGGTATGGAGGTCATACTGAACAGCAGCAATTTTATGTGCTAGTTATATACTACGTTTTAGCATATTTTACTAACACTGGCCGTTAATTATAAATATTACATGGCATTGTTAATAGTTACACATACATAGTTAATAGTTAATGACTAGAAATCACAAATGCCCTGTTAAGAGCTTTAAAAAAAACCCTTTTGTTTAGAGCACAGGTCACGCCTGCATTCTGTCAAGAGTTTCAAAATCTCATATTAAAGGTAAATGTTACTGTGCAAGTTATCAGATACCATGTGTGTGCAAACATCAAACATGTATAACCTCTCCTTTAATAAAATATGGTAATATTTGCTTTGTAGAGGCTTTATTATAATAAATAATAATAAAAATTATTATTATTATTATTATTATTATTATTATTATTATTATTATTATTATTATTATTATTATTATTATTATTATTATATTTTTCATTCTAATCAACTCCTTTTATAACAAAGCAGTGCTAATTTGAGATACTCATAGGAATGTGATTACAGGGTTAGGAGTCCAACCATATACCAATATCCAACTACCCTTCTTTCTACATTCTAGACAACAAAGGGTTAACAGAGTGCCATTAAACTCTGAATCCCCTCCCTCCAACAACTCCCCCTGGAACATTCAACCTCACTGATTCACATAAGGCATATGTGTGTGTGTGTGTGTGTGTGTGTGTATATGTGTGTGTGTGTTCTCCTGGCCATAAATAGGAGCATGCTTGCTTAGAGACCTGTTGATATTTAGTGATCTGACTGTAGGATCTGAGATCCTAAAAACTGGAGGATATAAAGAATACATTACAGCTGCACTTGTGGAAAAAACCTTTAAAAGACTCTTTTAGATTTTGCATTTCTGAAATTTTCAGAGTTAAACTACAAACATGGATACAAGGAATGACTACACAGATGATAGTTCTTTCATGTTCACGTCAGAGTCAGTGGGAGAAGGCCATCCAGGTGAGGCTTTAATTTCAAAAAACATCTATACTCTTTATTCCTTATCTACTTGTGCAGTGATAATGTTTTTTTTCTACACTGTTCTGTAATATCCAGCTGTAAATTTGGTGATTTCCTAAGCTGTGTAGCCCAACACGTGCAAACACTCCAACAGCTACTTGCTGACACAGCATGATACATGCTTCAGCAAGTGCTCATTGAGAGGATTGGGCAGTGTTGGCTAATCTACCTCACATGAGAGAAGAAAATGCAAATAAAATACAGATTAGATTGTATATGGTGCTGTAATGTACACTTGTAACTTTGAACACTGACCATGTATGACACTGTGCTTAAAATAAAATTTGTGGGAAAGGGTCGAGCACGTGGTTAGTGTCGAAAGTCGGCTCACTCGATCATGACTTGGTATTTCATTCAGTGAGTACTACGGCATTGCTTACAAACACCCTGCTTTTACCAGCCAGCGCTTTTATTGTCCTTTGAGAGGAGTATCTTCCAGTACTACTAAACTACTAAAATATTTCACTTTGTACCCACAATACACTGAATCTTCAAATTTGTAAAATTCACTTGAAATATTGACCATACACAGTACGACATGTAGTGAAATGCTTTGTGTCTGTCTGCATAGAAAACATAGAATCAATAAGAATAAGAATAAAACATGTACATCAGGTATCTGTGAATTTGATAACATGCTTCTAAGAAATGACCTTGGCACTGACAATGTTAATTTTTTACTAAGAAAACATATTTCTGTAGTCTTGTGTGGGAAATAGCCAGACCTACGATTTATTATCAGTAGAAGGGACTATTCTTGGCTCATATCGCAAAACCAGCAGACTAATGTCAAATGCTAAGTCAGGTGTATAAAAGAGTAAGTGATGCAAATCTCTTATGAAGCTCCTGGCTTAGACAACCTTTGAAATTCAATAAAGTGACGTGGGCTATTGATGTTGGGGGGGCAGAATGTATGCATAATCTTTCTGGTTCAAACTTAAACACGCCGCATAGTCATGACTCCATTGGTTTGTATTGATGTTCAGGCCTCAGGAAGCTTCAGAGACTGTAGTTTCTGATGTAATACACATAAGCTGTTGCCACAGTGCAGAATGGGATGAAGTGCAGCTGAAAGCAGTAAAAGCATGAATGCATTCTCCTGTATTAGTTTGAAAAACCCAGGAAATCTTTAACTGTCTAGAACAAAGGCGTATAAAATACACATAAAAAGGGGAATATCACCCTTCTCTGTTTTATAATAAATAAAAATACTTTCATTAGTAGTATGTTTAGTTTTAGTCTGATTACAGGGTCTTAATAATAGCTGCAAACGTCTGCAAAAAACTTCATTAAAACTTCTTTTCTCCTACATATACCTGCCCTTTAGTTCCTTTGTTAAATACAATTTTATGTTTTATTGATTCAAAGTGAATACTGACTGCAGTTTAAAAATAGGTTTTATTTATTGTGTTCCTGCTTTCTGCAGACAAGATTTGTGACCAGATCAGTGATGCTGTCCTTGATGCACATTTGAAGCAGGACCCTGATGCCAAAGTAGCCTGTGGTGAGTACCTAAGTAATAAACTCTCATCTACTGCCGTATACACATTACTACTCTCTCTTTCAGCTCTAGTCACTAATGATCTCTGTAACTGAATCCTCTAATAATGGTCTTCATTCAGATTTTGCTCTATGTTGTTGTTTATCATGATATATTTTGATTGATGTTGTTTATCTTCCATATTAGAGACCGTCTGTAAGACTGGCATGGTGCTTCTGTGTGGTGAGATCACATCTAATGCCAGTGTGGACTACCAGAAAGTTGTGAGGGACACCATCAAATACATAGGCTATGATGACTCTGAGAAAGGTAAGAATTACCAGACAAGTGGCGTTTCAGGCATTTGGAAAAGTGTATTTAAAATGTTTATGTGTGTCATTTCTATCTGATCTTAGGTTTTGACTACAAGACCTGCAATGTACTGGTGGCTATTGAGCAGCAGTCTCCTGATATTGCACAGGGTGTACACATCGATCGGCACGAAGAGGACATCGGAGCTGGTGACCAGGTAAAAACTAGAAAGAGAATAACAGTGTGAATTGATTATAACTACATTGGATGATCATCCTCTAAATTCTGCTTTGGCAGGGCTTGATGTTTGGTTATGCCACCGATGAGACAGAGGAGTCCATGCCCCTAACCATTGTCCTTGCCCACAAACTTAATGCCAAGATGGCTGAGCTGCGTCGTGACGGCACTATTCCTTGGCTCCGTCCTGATTCCAAAACACAGGTTTGAATCAAGCCTTTTGGGAGATTTTTCTGCAGTTGTGACTATGTGGACAACATCCTAACAGCTGCTGTGGTCATCTGTTTACCAATACTTGTCTTTCCTAAAGAGCAAGACTTGTTTAGAACTGTGATGAAAATGATCCCTCACTGTTGATAGTTTTGATTTTGCGGTTCATTCAACATTTTTGGTGTTGCCTTTGTAGCAGACTTGCAGGATTTCATTCCAACCAAGCAGAAGCCACACCTGAGACTACTGAAAGCCAAGCTCAACTGATTAAACAGGTCGAAGCAGGTGTGTCTACGGCCTGAATGGAATGAAAACCTGTACAAATACCAGCCCTTTGTGGATAAGAATGGAAACCCCTGCTTAAGAGATAATCAGCAACCCAAGCCGGACTCCTCTATGCAAGACAAAACCTTTTTGCTCACAGTTTTTAGCCACAAGTGCATTCCCTCCAAGTGGCTATTTTACTGCCACTGTAGATTCTTACTTAGAGCACAGCCGCGCAAGGATATATATTGCTTACAGCCATTTTAAGTTGAAGAACTTTAAGAATATTTTGCAATAATCCATAATACACTGGAAGCACTCTCTTTATGAATCAATATTCCTAAAACATGCTTCTCCATACCCCCAGGTGACTGTACATTATAAGCAGGAGAACGGAGCCATGATTCCTTTGCGTGTGCACACTGTGGTCATTTCAGTCCAGCATGATGATTATATCTCACTGGAGGAGCAAAAAAGGATTTTGAAGGAGAAGGTCATCAAGGCTGTAGTGCCTGCAAAGTATCTTGATGACAAGACCATATACCATCTACAGCCTAGTGGCCGCTTTGTCATTGGAGGACCTCAGGTGAGTTCTTTATGCTTTATGCTTTAGGATTTTTTCTTTATGCTTACATTCGCACAGGATTTAATGCATTAATGCCAATTTGTTTGAATCTCAGGGAGATGCTGGACTCACTGGAAGGAAGATCATTGTTGATACGTATGGTGGATGGGGGGCCCATGGTGGTGGAGCCTTCTCTGGAAAAGACTACACTAAGGTGGACCGATCTGCAGCTTATGCTGCCCGCTGGGTGGCCAAGTCTCTGGTCAAAGCTAAACTTTGCAAGAGAGTTCTGGTACAGGTGAGGTAACACATTATCTGTGCAAAGGTTCTCCCTGAAACACAAATACTTCACACATCAGTAGTAGAGGGCAGAGTGCACAAAACTTGTGTTAAGGATGAAAATAAATACTAAATTTAGAAAGAATTCATTGCTAGAAAACAATGATTGTTCTTTTTTTTCCAGGTGTCTTATGCTATTGGAGTAACCCAACCACTGTCTGTCTCACTCTTTACCTATGGTTCATCTGAGAAAACAGAGAAAGAACTGCTTCACATTGTCAACGAAAACTTTGACCTTCGGCCTGGCGTTATTGTTAGGTAAGCTGTTGTCGGCTATATGGTGCTTTTAGGATGAAATATGTATGTTAAACCTAAGCAGCAGAAAGGACAAATGAAAGAGTAGGAGTTTACAACACGATTTAGAAGACACTCAAAAACATGCTACATTCACATAACATCCCATAATAATACAAATATAGAAAAAATCTGGAAAAATCAACACTCCTTACACATGCTAATGTCACAGATATATATTTATAATCCTATTATACAATTTTACAAGAATATAACTTCACTAATAGATAATATAATGTATTATATAATCAGATAAAACAATTTTTTACATTTGATCAAATGAAGTTTTTTTCTTTCCACAGTTTGTCATAAAAGATAAACAACATAAGAGGCTATAATTCATTCATGGTTTAAAAAACTAAACATCACAATGAAGTGAAGAGTCACCCTTGTGAGTTTGAATCCCAGTCATCCATGACCTACATTCCAATAGAGGGCATATTTGGCTCTGTTATCTGTGTCAGAAGGATGTCATTACTCTCTATCCTAGCAGACATCCCAACATTGTTAGAGCAATGCTAGCTAGGTGTCACTGTCTGTGAACTCATAAACCCAAAAGACGACAGTTTGGAGTCTCTTTCGAGAATGTTAGTCTATAAGCATTAATAAATTTCTTCTGTTGACAGGGACCTGAAGCTGAAAAAGCCAATTTACCAGAAGACTGCCTGCTATGGTCACTTTGGCCGGCCTGAATTTCCTTGGGAGGTTCCCAAGACCCTTGTATTTTAAGATGAGCAAGGCTCAAGACATGCATCCATGAAACAACCATAAAGACCTCTAACAGAATAACTGAGAGCAATCCTGCCCTCTCCCGTCCCTTTCTCTGTCTTTACTCATCTCAACATCTGAATGCCACTATATACATCTGAAAAAGTGAATGAAATTTTTCTGCTGTAGTGTAGGAGTCTTTTTTTAGAAGGAGTCGACAATGCAAAATAGACTATATGGCTAAAATTATTTGGACACCTAAGTATCATACCCAAATCCCATCCTATTCCAGATTTAGTCTCCCCCTTTGCTGTTGTAATAATCTCCACTTTTCTGGGAAAGCTTTCCACTAGATCAAGGGTCTTCAATCTTATCAGCAAAAGGCAGGTGTGGCTGCAGGCTTTCACACTAGCTGTATGGAAAGCACACTTGAACACAGTTGATTGAAGACCAAGTTAAACTGATTAAACATGTGGAATTGGGGGGTGTGGTAGCTTAGTGGGTAAGGTGTTGTAAGCTTGAAACTCAGATCCACCAAGCTGCCCCTGCTAGACCCCTGAGCAAGGCCCTTAACCCTGAATTGCTCAGTTGTATAAAATGAGATGAATTGTAAGTCGCTCTGGATAAAGGTGCCAAATGCCAGAAATGTAATCTGGCTTCTAATTGGTTAGAATAAAAAGCCTACAACCACACCAGCCCTTTGTGGGTAAGCCCGAAGACCTCTGCACTAGATTTTGGATTGTGGTTGTGGGAATGTGCCCATTCAGCCACAAGAGCATTAGTGAGGTCAGGCACTGATGTCAGGTGAGGAGGCCTAGGGCGCAGTCAGCGTTCCAAATCATCACAAAAGTGGTCAGTGGGGTTGAGGTCAGGGCTCTGAGCAGGCCACTTGAGTTGTTCCACTGCAACCTGGGACACTATGGATTCTACAAGGATTCACTTAGTGCACATGCTGGATCAGGTTTGGGGACCCTTAATTCCAATGAATGGAAATTTTAATGCTACAGCATACAGAGGTATCACAAACATTTGGCCAGCACTTTAGGAGAAGGAACATATACTATGATGGTCAGGTGTCCACAAACGTTTTTTGACCTATAGTGTATTTTGTGGATTTTCCATATCTGTACACACTGCAGCATTTTTGCTAAACCCTGTTATTTTGTCATGCAAACTTAACACTGTTGTAAAGACCACTGGCAAGAAATTCCATAACAATAGCTGCCTTTGAAACAAACTCACCACTTGGAAAATTGTGTTGCTCAGGGAATAATTGCAGTGCCAGCTGAACTCTAATTCAGTCAGTCATAAATGTGTGCAATATATCAGCTATAAGCGCAGTCACTTATTGTCTCTTAAGTCTTAAGTACCGCAGCAGCTTCCACTGAATGCTAGATTAGATATACAGTCAAGGTTACTTTTTAGAATCTTCATATTTTAGACATGTTCTTCAAAACCTGTTACAACCGGTCTCAAACACACAAATTAGCTCTGTCATTTTAGCTGAAGTGCACTTGTCTTAGTCGTTATCATCACCACAAAAAGGTCCTGCTGCTTTTCAGTGAAAACTGCAGTTTATTGTCTCACAATCATTATTGTCTTACGCATTACTAGGTGCTGCAATACACAAATGACCAATCAAATAATATTTCTCACTATAACAAATAAAGGTCACAAGGGGTGCAAATATACTTTTTTCAAAAAAGAAAAAAACTATTCTGGGTGTTTTTACTATAATGCAGTTGCAATATAAATGTAATTGCAGTTTGGTATTTTGTCCTGCTGTTTTTATCAGACAAGTTCTGCTGAAATGTGACCTGTCTTTGTCATATGTGATTTTATCTGTGTAAATAATTGTGAATAATTATTATTAATAAACTGAAACAGCTATTTAATCAGAACCTCTGTTATGCACACGTTATTGCTTCATAGCTAGACCATACAAAAATGTCTCTGACAACTTGCTAATGAAGAAAATCTAGGCACTAATGCTTAAATCTAGGCACTAATGCCCCAAATATACACTAGAGTCCAAAAGTCTGAGCACACTGGTGAGAGTACATCTATTTTGCATTCTTTTCTAATTCATTTCGAACTATTTCTACTTTTCTAATTAATTAAAATGATAGACTTATATTAGAATCTTTACGTGAAATATTTACATGATTTTTCCCGTATTAGTATGTCCTTCCTTCGCTTTACTGATTGTGTGCACTCACTTGAGTCGGAGGATCCATGATTGATCAAATCCATCGGTGTGTCGTCCGAACACCTGCTTCAATGAAAGTGATAAAGATCAAATAATAATAACATGGTCAACATCACAAATGTGCTTACATTAAAATAGTGGCCTTGACATCATGCAGAAACTTGAATTTCCATCATCAAAACAGAAACCTTGGTCGGGTAGCTTTCTTAATATTTGCTTTATTTTTGCTCGGTTTAAGGCAAATATACAATACAATAAATCATATCTACGATTTATATATATATATATATATATATATATATATATATATATATATATATATATATGTATATAAATATAAAAAACACACAAAACTTTCAGTCTTTGGTTTAAGGCACAGGATGGTGCCCTTTAATAGCCAGCATATCAGTTATCTTACCCAATATGTTTTCTGCAATGTGTATCACACATGCACTGAGGTTGTATATTTGTACTTGTTGTCTGTGCTAGTGGTGTTTGTATGTATGATCACTCTTTGCTCAGCAAAAAAAGTTCTGTGTCTGGGTTGAAGCAATAGGTCAGAAACTGGATCAAGTTGAATGACGGACAGCCATGTCCTCAAACATGTCTTCGGAGGTTCTGCACATTTAACGCCGTGAACAGGGATACAGTTACATGAAACAGATCATGAAAGAGTAAATATTTTTGCAAACCAGGTGTAATACGTACTTCAAGCGTATGCCAGTTTTACTGTAAAACGTTCACTCAACAGTTAATACTTGATCAAATGTACTTTATTAACAGCAATGACTCCAAGCTGGTGTAACAGATTTTCCTGAGGTTTTAACGCTAAAACAAACACAACAGACTTTAGACTTGCCTTATGTTGATAAAGACATATGATGTAAATTATATACAATCTACAAATGTAGAGACAGGGTATTTCTGTTTAAGGGCACTTAAATCAGCATTCAACATAAAGAGTAAGCGAGTACATCTATCAGAAAAATGGCTTTTTGTGTAACAGACCTGCAGACCTGCTGCAAGACATACTGTCAAAACAGATCACATTTTTGTGACACCTGTGTGTATTTATGATCCTAGCCACAAGATTCAGATTAACCTGACAAGTGAAACCACAATCAACAAATACAAGGTGTGGAAATCAAAGAAAATTACGGCCGACTGAAGAAGCATATGAGATCTGGTGTATCGCGTAAGTGGGATCTGTACTGTTCCTCTTTAACTGGAACCTTTAACTGGAACTGACAGGAAATGTAAGCAGACCTTCATTTAAATCAAATACCAATCACACATCACAGTCCACACTCAATATATTCAATATACTGGCCTCAGGCACAGAGATGAGCAAGAATATAATCAGATTTACAAACCAACAAGTCAAATATACAGCAAATCTAGGAATGCTCTGTATTAGTGTGAAGTGTCATGTTTGCTGTTTCTTTTGACAACATTTATAGAACATAACAAAGTACATTTTCGAAACATTGGACTGTGTCCCTGACAGTATAATCAACAAAACAGAATTAGAGATTATTAATGGTGTCCATTAGACAGCTTTGCTTGGCCCCGTTTTGTAAGGCACAATGGTAACGATAGTCGCCCTGAACAGAATATGCAATGAGCAGAAAGCACCTCTGTGTGAGAATATCAAACATAACTAAAAGCCATAGATATAGGCAATGTTGTTGAATATAAAATGCAAAAATAAACTTTTGTTAATCATTTCTGGTTTTGGCATGAAACAACTGGAATTGGCACAGAATGGACAGAATGGTGCCCAGCCAAGTGTGCAGGTCTGGGTTGTTAACTGCTTTTCGCTGTTACATTTTAACAGACCGCATCCTCTTAACTCCGATGCCATCAACATTCACAAAGCCAACAACACATACCACATCAGTCCATATAACACTGCTTCTTTAAGCATTACAGCCTCATGTTGATGGGCTATAACGAGAGTGACACTGAAGATGGACAATTATTTGGTCTCAAGAATGTGCAAAAATGTGTGCAAAGTCCTTTGGCAAAAATTAGCTCAGATCAAGAATAGAAGTAGGCCTGATGTCCTCTCCTATACTAGTGTTCTCCTCTGCACCCTACTGTACAGGTATGTGTATAAGAAACAGGGAAAGAGAGAGAGTAGCATGGGCAGGCCTGTGCCAACTCTCCCTCTATGAGGTTAAAGCATGGACATGTTCTCCGGCTGGTGCTGACTAGTTCCACTGAGGGACTCCATTTTGTGATCTTGGCTGTTGCTACTTAGAGCTCCTCCTCTGGCCAGGACCATCATGGTGTTGCTGGAGATACTGGCAAACTCAAAGGCAAACGTGCCATAAAACAGCATGATGATGACACAGAAGACCCACTCAAAGATGGCTGAGGCATGCTGCAGGACAAAACTCTCCTGGACGAAAAAAACTCCACCTTGAGAACAACTGAGTTAAGGAATTCTCACAACGACAAGCAATCCCACACCCCTTAAATAATGTATCAATATTATAATCTCTATAGTTATAGTTATTAGGAAAACCTATACACCTGTTCATTTATGCAGTAACCTAATCAATCATGTAGCAGCAGTGAAATGCAAAAATCATACAGATACAAGTCAAAAACTTTGTAACTCAGTTCATTTTCACATCAAATATCAGAATGAAGAAGAATTGTGATCTCTGTGACTCTGATTATGGCACGTATGTTGGTACCAGGAGTATTTTCAGATCAAGTGATCTGGGATTTTCACACATCAGTCTCTAGAGTTTACACAGAATAGTGTGAAAATCAAAAGACATTGAATGAGTGACAGTTCACATGGTCTTCTTCCAGTCGTCAATTGTCCAGTTTCAATGTTCGCTGTAGCCTCAGATGCTTGTTCTTGGAGTGAAAGCTACTCTGCTGTTGTAGCCCATCCATCTCGGAGTTCAAATCTTTGTGCATGTTGACATGCTTTTCCGCTCACCGCGGTTGTAAAGAGTGATTATTTAAGGTTTTATATCCTTTCTGGAAGCTAAAACCAATCAGGCCATTTTCCTCTGACATTTCTTATCAAGGTGTTTCCACCCACAGAACTGTTGCTCACACAATTTTTTCGTTGTTGTTTTACGCACCATTCTGTGTAATCTGTAAAGACTGTTGAATGTGAAAATCCTAAGAGATTAACAGTTTCTGAAATACTCAGACCAGTCCATCTGGTAACATCAATCGTGCCACTGTTAAAATCACAGAGATCTGACATTTCCCCCATTCTGATGTGAAATTAAATGAATTTTCTTCCCAGAAGAATGGAGGCTATTACAGAACTTTTTAATTAGTGTTAAACAGACACACGAGTATGATAGTCACACAACCCTTTGGCAATATAGTGTATTACATTAGTCATATAATTATACAGACATATCCATCACTGAAAAGGATACTGAGCACCAGGGCTACAAAGGCCAGCAGGGTCATGATGAGACGCAGATGGCCCATATTGTACTCACCCTGAGTCTTGGCCAGTTTATAAGTGAGTGCAGACTGTACACTCACAAACAGTACGCTAGTGGGAAAGGCCACACCGGCCCCAACGTAGTGCAACACCTTTGCATTATCTACCTGGAACACAGAAAAGAATATATTTTAGAATATTAGTTTGAAACTAAAGATCCAAAAAATGATCCAGATCATGATAAAGTTGCAGCACAGAAAAAAAAAAATAGATGCATTCATGTAAGCACTGTTACTCTTCTGATCGGTGCATAAATACAATAAAGAGACATTTCATATTCTCCAGTAAGGCATCAGAGTACTTTGAGAGCCTTGTAGCACGTTTCTCATTCTGCCCTGTTATTTGCAGCCTCCTCACTACAGATATAACAGATATCATAAACTAACAAAACAAACAAAAAACCTACCAATACTTTTCAGTTCAAAACAAGCACTCTTGTCCTAAAAACCTGGCACAAATCAGATATCCAATACAATATCTAGAGTATTGTACTTCCCTGATGTGCTTTCGGAATGATCCCACTTCCCACATGGAAATTACGAGCACGTCAACTTCACGTTTTGTTTTGTTTTTTTCCGGACAGAAGTCACTTTTTTTTACTTTTACTTTTGTTTTTTACGCACTATAACACATTATTCAGTTTGCTAGTTTGCTGATGTTAACAAAATTTTGGTGAAATACAAGCTGCAACATACATAGAATGGTTGCTGATTTGCATAAATTAATGGTATTTTACCAAAATGGTAAACGCTAACAAAAGCACTGCATTTAGAAAAAAGGACTAAACCTGTCAGTCAGCACAGAGACTGATCTCTCCTCTGCTGAGATCAGAACTCATCCAATATTAGAAAATCGGGCATCGAAATAGTCTCTGAGTTTCTCAGTCGTAGTTATGGCTTAAGGGCTCATTCATGTGAAACTTCCTAGTGGGAAGCTTGTATCTACAATAATTCCAACAGCACTGGAAAGCAGCATCAGGTACATCCAAAGCTGAATGCATGTACATTATAAATGTACACACACTCTCTCTCTCTATCTCTGTCTCTCTATTATACACACACACACACAAGAGGAAAGATAGTTATTTAGTTAGTATTTTCCACTGAAGTGTGTGCATGTGTGTGTGTGTGTCATGACATCATCAAACACAGTGACACTTCCTCTACACATTCAGCATTCAGCTGTGGTTTATGTGAGGCAGAAGTCTGAACCAGCTGTTTGAACTGAACTTCACAAACAGTTCCCGGATTGCGGCACAAACAGTTTCCCCTAAAAGTATGTTAAAAGCACCCTGTTGCGCAAGAGATAATTACAGTGCGCATGGACCTCTCTGGCAGTTATTTTCAGCACTCAGTGGTATGGAGCTCTGAGGCCTGGGGAAAACAAACTCAGTCAGTATATTTCAAACAAGTCTGCTGACTATAAAAGTGCCCCTATAGAACAGCTGTTGTTACTGTAAACTCTTTTTCAGTGTGGAAATAACCAGCATGTGAAGTGGATGCCTTCAAAAATAGGGATTCATCTAAATTAGGTTAGCAATCTCTGCTTAGATCAGTTCTGAGCCTGAGTGCTTGTTAGCCTCACCAGCAGAGAGCAGCAAAACTCTCCGATTCTACTAATCTTTCTGCCACATAACTTGGCTCACACTAGAGAGAAACTAGAGAGGAACTACTCCTTGAGACATCAAGCAATGTAATTTGTGCTAATTGCATGACTTGGGATTATTTACACATTATTAATTGTCCTCTACTTTCAGGTTCAAGAGCTTAAGTGTGTCTGTGTTCGTTGGATCCCACCCCGAATGTAAAAGACATGACATGACCAAACCTTGCACAAGTTCCTCCCACAAAGGTTGTACTGATCAGAATTGATGCTCTGGCTGATCTCACTGGCCACTAGTTTATCAGCAGTTTTGTTTTTGACATGAAAGGAAGTGAGTCATGAGATAACCGTGTTAATCCCCAACTGTAGGAAGGCGGCTATTATGTGGTACGTTGCTAAAAAAACAATAGACAGTCCCATTCATGACAGACTGAAATGCCATGCTGTAGAACAAGTTAGATTAATTTGCTGGATTTGTTTAAGGTGGATGCTTGAACGTCTGGGGAAATCCTGAAATCCTGTCATAAAGGTATAGGAATCCTGTCATGAAGGTATATACCTTGATATCTATATATATATATATTCCTTTCTTTGTCAGGAATGCAAGGGAAAAGAATGGAAAAATCTGCAGTATGTTCTGAAAAGCTCTAAATGTCACTAATTAAAGGAGAGAATGTGCAACGTGGCGTTGGCGTCCTAACATGCACAGGCAGGTTAGAGTCTGAAGCTCCTCATGCCTTGCACACCTGTACCTACACCCCTCTTTTCCCAGTTCCTTGTTCAGGGATGACTGAGAAATGTCTATTTATAAACTTTTGGTCACAGCAAAAATGCAGCCATAAAAGATTCATTATGTAACCCTCCCTAAGAAATAATGTGTATCGCACGTGTTTGGTGGCTTGAAGGCAGTGAGCTGGCTACACTGACATCCTGCATGGCGAGCATCTCAGTGGAATGTTCTCGAAGTACAGGCAGGCTGGCTGGCTGATGAGGTGCAGATGTAGTGTCCAGAATTCATTTTCCCGCTCTGGCTCGCCTGCCTGTTTTGCTGTTTCTCATCACAAACTCAACAAACACACAGCATCTATGAGTCATTCAAGCACACAGCAAATTCTCCTGTTTCATAACAAAAGATACTAAAAAGAGATCACATCCTTTTACTGTTTGTTCGTTTGTTATCATTGTACACAAAGTTATCATAGTAAGAATATTCACTGAGTTATTAGGACACAATATATTAATCCTTTAAACTGAATCCTGACAAGTGCAGTACAGGACTTTGTTGTAAGGTTTTAAAAGTCAAACAATTTTTCGTCAAAAACCTTGAGAGCCAAAGGCTTCACTGGATTCAGCTTCCCCATTATAAAGGGGCATGAGGGTGGGGGCTTATATGGCAGCAGGAATCTCTACTCAGATTTCAGTTTGTGTTAATAGACCTTGCACTGGAGCACTATATGGCAGGTAGTAGCCATGTGAACAGACGAGAATGAGGAAACTGGTTGTGTACACATACTGCTCCTAAAAGGCTCTGTGTGGAAGCGTTCCCACACAAACACACACACATTCAGACTTAATGGTTTGCAGACTTCATGTATTCCAACCAAACATGGAACTCTTGTGCTTGGCACACAGCGCTGGTTTCCACACATAGAGACATCAATGCAAATACTTGATTTTAATGTCTTGGAGACACGAGACTGCAGTGATCATTCCCTAAATGACATACAACCTTTAAAGCACTTCGAGGAGAGCAACTGCTGAATCTCCAAACATTTAAATAAGACCAAATTAGCACTCGGATAATATCATAAACATGGCAAGGTAAATGAAAGGCTGACTGTATGTGCCAGCGTCCTCCTACAAAAACGGACACACACCCAGACTTTCAATCAGTATACTCTCTCAGATATCCAGCTGATGAATTTGTATAGTTAAGAGGTGGACGGTGATACTACGAGAAGGAGAACTTGCTCTCCCCCTCTGTCTCTATGGCAACTGGCCCATAAAAATGTCTGTCTGGTGCCCTATTGGCCGACCTCCCTGCATTGCTTGCACACTGGGCATTCAGCCAAGTGTCCAAACATTACAGCTGCCTAAAACTCAGTGCCTAAAGAGTCAACACTGATTCATAAATAATGGTAAAAGATGTCAGTTCCACAGAGTAAAACAGTGCCCTTTGTTTAGTGATTCTCTGTGGGTCCAAGAGGTTTACAGAGCCTCTTACAAATCTGTGAACTACAGCTTTGATACAACAACCCGGGAGAAAAAAAAAGAGGAAAAAAACAACAACAACAACCAAGACAGAAAAACATTAAGACAGTGTAGAGCTCCATCTCCCCTGAGCAAGAGAACAATAGCTACAGGGGTACAGGATAAGAAGGTCAACTTAATATTAAGCACCAAACACTTTCTTCCACACACATGCATGTACACACACAAGCCAAAACATAGCAACACAGAGCTAATTCCTCAGCAGTGGATTAAAGCGTAACACATTCAACAGCATAGTTGCATTCATTTAAAGCTATTAGATGCATTTTTTTCATCTTCCAGAGACACAAACATCTGGCCACACTCAGCACCATATGTACAGCACACAATGGGGTCATACTGAGACATTTTGATGGGCAGGTGCTCAAAGTTCAACAGAGGCACATGGATTAAGGTTTTAAAACACCAACTAAAGCATAACCTGCAGCATCATCAAAATTCTAGCAACAAATTAACAGCATGGATTGCAGTAAATGCTTTGCTGTTAAAGGCATGTGCACCATACATACAATTTAGCACCTAACTGAAGACTGATGACCAATTTAGGCAAGATCTAATAATAAATATGTGCATCCATAAATATTCGGACACTGTTGGTGTTGTTATTTTTCTTCCACAGTATATAGGAGTTAAAACTAAATGTGATTATATTCTTTCGGCATTACTTTGAAGGCAAATTACTGAGGTACAGTACAAATTCACTGACCTACAGATTTTATACAAACGTTCACAGAGGTCTATGTTTTAGAACAGAGATGCGATACATCCTAATCATAAGACAAATCAGCAGGGTACAGCTGTGTAACTAGGTGCATGAATGCATAATTGTGATTGCAAAGACTGGTAGAAAGAAGGTAGTGTCTACGGTTCATATTGCTGATGGTGAGCATAAGAGTGCCCTTCATTATTGCAAATGCACAGATATAGGTTACACCTGGTCACCTGATGTCTGGATGACGGCACACAGAATCCTTTTCCTATTCAAACTAGGATAAGGCAGGCTGTGCTTTGTCCTCAAAGTGAAGACAACTCTGTGGCATTAATAGAGCCAATATAATAAAAAAGTATGTCAGAATCTCACAAGTAGCATTTTTAACTTGGGTTGGGTTTTTAAACATTACATACCTGACTCCAGTGTTTGTACATGGTTCATTTGCAGACTACAGTCCACCTTTTTTTAGTCTTACAAAAACACTCCTTTTTTTAAATGAATGCCCTTTGTCTGAGTCGAGTTATAAGCATAAACCTCACATATATAAATTAAGCAGAAATGTTGCTACTATTTATTACATGATATTTGTCATAACAAAAGAAACACACAGGCAATTTTTTCCTGCTCTGTAGAAGAATAAAGAATGTACTTGGTATATATGAAACACCCCACTGCTCTCACCTGGAAGTTGCCCACCATGATGAGTCCTGCAGAGCAGATCCAGCCAGTGGAGAGGCTTGCCGTGTTTAACACACAGTTCTGCCGCTTTTCAATCACATGAGCATAATGCAGCAAAACTATCACCATCACTGAAAGAGAAAAAAATATCACAGACAAAACAAATTAGAGATACTGATAGCTGCTGCTCTCTTATATTATATTACTAGATACTGTTTTAATAATGATTATAGACAATATAGGTTATCACATCCCAACAGCATTTAAATGTCCTTCGGGTACATGCTCTCTGCACTGTCTATATACATTTCTGTTTGGTCTCAGTGGTCTGTGCCAGATTCTGCAGGACAAAAACCTGTGTCTCCTGTTTCCCAAGAAACTATTCATTTTTTCCTGGAAGACCGAGGGTATGAGGTGGTGGGAAGGGAAAAAGGGGCCTATGGCAGGGGTAATAAGGTCGATTGTTATGTGCTTAGAGCTCTTATATGGGCCTGGTAGCTCTGGTCCGTTCTGCTGTATTCTGTTGCATTAAAGAGAAGTAATAGGAGCTGGTCAACTCAGGAAAACCATGGGGATAGAACTGCCCCTCATGTCTTAAAGCCAGTAACAGCCTCATTAATTTCATAGTCCAAAGGAAAAAGATCCAAAATTATCACAGATATAGAACCTTGCATGCAGATGTCTCATATAAATGGTACTCCATGGGAGAAGTACAATAAAAACAAATTCTGAGAATGTGTGTGGGCACCACACTTTTCTGTCAGGACCTAAACAATTTAAGTTAGGCACGTTACAAGCATGGAAAAAGAAACAACATGTCCGGGCAAAGGAAATTAGCCTTTATTCTTTTTAACAAAGCCCAGCTGTAGCTGAAAAAAAGTGCTTGTTTACACCATTAGCTTAGACTGTTGGTTAGAGTGAGATCTCAAGAGCATTGTTATCGACAGATCTAGAAATATACTAAGCTGTGGCTCTGTCCAAAAAAAGAAGACATGTTGTGAATACAGTAACAGGAAACAAAGTGTAAATGTAGCACACGTCACAATTCACAGCGAGCTAAAAATACCCATGGAAGGATCGTATAGCAAAACACGTGTGCCTATCTAACCAACATCAGGGTAACCAGTGCACCACAATTCATTAAAGGTCAATACCTTGAAGAGGCAAGGGTGTGTGCACATTTCCTAAAGCTGAATTCTTATCCTGAGTAAGCCGGAAGTTGAGAGGGGTTGGGGTGAGGTTCTCTTTGACACATGCCGCTGTTGACCATCATTTTCCTGTGTAGCTAAAACCACACCTCAGAGACAAATAACCCTGAGTTTGACTCTAAACAAATGTAGCAGTCTTGCTTTCTCATGGTTTCCTCCCAAATGACTGAGAGGTTGGGCCAGAGCCAGAGCCAGTGAATGGGGCAGTCAGAGAGGAAAAGGCCACCAGGTTTATTCACTAGCCACCTCTCCTTCCCCAGCCTGCACTTTTGTATCTTCCAATGCTATTTTAATCACCACCACCCCTAACTAATCATACAATAGGTTGCTAGAAAACAAACAGAGACGCTTTTCCTCTTCATGGATGGCTATGAAATAATTGGGAGTAAAAGTTGTGACTAGGCAGGAGACGATACACTAAAGCCAAATCCAAGACATTTCCTAATACAGGTTTCACAAGACGATATTGACAAGAAACATTATATTAAAACAATTTAGCACATTCATTTTATTTTGACCTTGAAGCGTGGTAATTGAATTCTATCATTTCTTACTTTCTTTTTTTTTAAAACTTATTTAACACATTCTCTATGAACCAGAATCAAAAACTACTAGTGTATGCCCTATTGTGTAATAACAGTTATTATAATGATTATACATTATTTTGTTTAGTAATAAGGCAAAATTAGTGCATCAATAGTTTATTTACCAATTTAATTATGAATTTAACTGTAAAGATCGGGGCACATGTGCCATAATGCGTCCTTCTGCTGGCAACATTTCTTTATGTCTTTTTAACATCTCTGGCAATCACAACTGATGCCATCTAACTGATTGAGCAGGGTTTACTACACATTCGACAAACCACAACACGAGTTTTAATGAAGCTGTGGTAGCCACCCACGTGGCCTATTAACTAGCCTGTTAAAGTTGATAAGACACATTTGTGGGTGGTGTCATTACATGGCTATAACTTGCAGGCAGCAGGCAGTAGATCTTTAACAGTGGAAAATTTTAAATGAATGGAATACCAAAATATGTTCTTGTTCACACAAGAACACAGTCTACAGTCCTTTCAGAAAGTATTCAGCTACCTTCAGATTTTGAACAATTTATTGTGTTACAGACTGAACAGGCTTTCACTTCTCTCTGGACTCTACAACTACAGCCAGTGATCATGCAGAATAATGGAAAGAAGGGAAAGAAGCAGTGTTTTATAGCATGATGATAGGTTGCCTGGGTGTCTCCCGAGGCCTAGGTCAGCTCCTGCAGTGCTTTGTTATTGTGTTCAAATGTTGATGGATGTTTCCTTCTGTGCTCTACTCGTTACAGTGAGAGCTTCACCACAGAGTGAAAAACAGTGATTATTATGTAACCTGCAATGAAGGGAAAACAAGCAGCTCCTCTAAGGAGGTCCTACTAGATATCTAGACAAGCAGTGACAGATATTAATCCTGATACTGTCTCAACATACCTACAAAACCATTCACAAGGTCTTCTCTACATCATGTATGCAAGAATATAAACTTGTTATGGTTGACCTTTAGTGGAGAGAGGCAGGATAGATGATGAGTGGGCAAACTGATCCAAAATGCTCTTCAGAAACCAAAAAGCCAGATGCTTCCTGAATAAGATCTTAAGCATCAATAACCATTTGACGTCTGGACTGGCAGCCTACTGATATCAGCCTGAAACATACTTCCCCGACACACAGCATCACCAAGTGTGCCAAAACATGAACAGACAAGCCTATATTTTTTCCAGATTACCATCAACAACCCTGCGTTTTACTGTTGGTATAGGACACAAGAAATCTATGACGTAATAGAACGTATTTGTTCTAACTAGAAAATGAAACTAGTCAAGATTATTTGCATACAGCCAAGACAAATACTTCAGTGGGAGGCTACAATTTTATTCCCGGCATAACAACTCCAGGAATCACATCAGCCGTTATTACAATAACGTAAAGACTCACGTGTACATGTATCAACGTCATTTTTAGCAAACCTACCACTTGGACATAGGTGATGTACCTGCAGCTTAACATTGATACAGAAATGGCTTTGGAGATCTACTAAAATACTGATCCAGTGAAAAATTGCTGGACAAAAATTCCATCTAGGTTCTCCCTCTGAAACGCTGTGAGCTTGTGATAAAATGCAGAAATAGAAAAATCACCTCCTCCTGCAGTTAAAAAGTCTTACTAAGACACACCATGACTAACTGGACATAACAACACAAGCCTTCATGTCCTAGCAGACACATTACCACCAGGCTAAACTGTGTAGGTCAAAGGTCATATTACACCAACAACCCAACACAAAAGACCTCTTAGACCAACAGCAGAATACACACCTAGCTGCCACAGACTCTGAATATGTTAAATACCACTTTCCATGTTATACTGGACCTACACCATGTTCTCAAATGTGCACTGTGCAGTCAAACGTAGTCACATTACGACTGATAATGTACAAAACGAGGCTGACGTTTATATTCCAGGGACTTAAAAGTTACATGAAGATCAGGAAGATCTGACTCAAATATGATCCTGTTCATTTTTGTTATCACAACAGTGTGAACAGCATGACTCACATTATAACTTTATTCATCAACAATGCATACTGACATAGAACACATAGCACATATGCTAATGCCATTAACCGCTTCCTTATTCATCAATTTTACATTTATAAATATAAACCAGAATGTTTAGATGTGGATCTTTATCAGCCCTTTATAGTCCTTCACTTGAGTAAAGGGCCCATTTTCAGTGAGGGAAAATAAGTATTCAGACATGTTTCTGTTAACTAATGAACAAACATCCACTTAAAATTTACACACATATTGTACCCACTGTTCCCTGTGGATATGGCATTCTTGAGAACAAACATGCAAACATAGTTTTCCAAATATGACGATGACTGATTTACTGCCTAATTACCGAGCTCGAGAGATGGTTGTGCTTATTTTTCTCTGTGTAACTGCTGTTCCTGCTTTCAGATCATCCTTCAACTCTTTCCAAGTGACTGCTTTTTTTTCTCTAACTCTCCTTATCATTAGTCTGGTGAATGTGTTGTGTAATCTTACATGGCACTTCAGTCTGTGGATCAATGACCTTCCCACCACTGTACTGACAATTGGCCTTTTTTTTTCATTTCATGGTTGCTTAAGAAGCTCGTCCCTAAAAACTTCAGAAAGCTTCTTCTCCTTCATCATGGTCGCTGCTTATGAAGTGAAATCTTTTTTATGATCTCAGGTGCAATTTAAACAAGAATCAGCTTTTGAATACAGCTTTTAATATCTCGGACGTTTTTAATATAATATTGAAGCTAACACATTTTGACTGATAAAGTAATGATGAAGCTGTTCTTTCGGCTGCTCCCTGTTCGGGCTCGCCACAGCAGATCATTTGGTCCGCTTGTTTTGATTTGGCACTGGTTTTACGCCGGATGCACTTCCTGACGCAGCCCTTCCATTTTATTTGGGCTTGAGACCTTAACTCTTCAGTGGCTGAGTTATCTCCCTGCCGGGGAATCGAACCCGGGCTGTGAAAATGAGAGCACGGGTTCCTGCTGCTGGACCACCAGGAGGCTATCGAAAAACTAATTAAAATGTCTTATGATAAAATGTGAAAAGAAGAAAAACTTATAATAACCTAGTTGCACAAATGCACACTACCTTTTATAATGGGCCATCACAATAAATGATATTCAATCTCATATTCATATTTTAAGAATTATCATACACCTGCCTCAAATAAAGATCATCTGTTTCTGTAGGATTTTCCTTTTGACATTTCTTTCCAGCTATTGAAGCCATGGTCCACAAAGGGCTCACAAAACATACGGGATCTCATTGTCGAAATGGTATCATTCAGTACAAAAAAATTGCCAAAACATTAGATGTACCATAGAACACTATGAAGGCCTTCATCAACATTTGGAGAAAATGAAGCACCACGGTGACATGACCAAGAACAGAACGTCCTTCCGAAATTGAAGAAACTCATCAGGGAGGCTGCCAAAAGACCAATGGCAACAATAAAGGAAAAGCAGGAATATCTGGCAAGTACTGATCACTCCTTGCATGTGACAACAATCTATTGTAATTCTTCAGATGTCTGGGCTTATGGGGTATGATGTCTAGACAGAAGCCTGTTCTCAAAAAAATAACACATCCATAGATCCTAAAAAAACATTCATAGACAGCTCCTAAATACCAACGTATTCTGGCACAAAACCTGTAGGCCTTCTCTTAGACAGCTGATGAAAGACTTTTACATTCCAGTACGACAACAACACAAAGCCCAAATCCACAAGTCAACAAAGAAATGGCTTCAAAAGAAGAAGATCAATGTTTTGGCATGGCCTAATCAGAGCCCAGATCTAAATCCTACAGAAAACTTGTGGAATGACTTAAAGTGGTCTGTGCAGAGAAGATCCTCTGGCAATTTGACACATCTGGAGCATTTTTCTAGGAAGTATGGAATAAAATCAAGACGAGGCAAGTTCGTGGGCTTTTACTCCAAAAGCCTGGGTGCTGCATTACAAGCAAAAGCTGCTGTAAGTAGCTAAAGTATCAGTTAAGGGGTGTGCACACTTGTGCAAACATGGTTATTACAAATTTTTACTGACTTTTCCACCCTTTAAAACATTTCTATTTGTTTTTCTACTTGAATTTTCCTGGTTGTTATATCACATTACAGATGTAAAATTATCTGAAATCACGTCACCAAAAAAAAAAAAATCAGCGGGGGTGTGTAGACATTTTTTATCTAATTTACTGCCAATTAATTTTGCATTTTAAATAGATTTTTTTGCTTAGAGAGTCATATGGACATTTTTTGACAACTCCAAAGACTTGAACAGTGTCATTTTTTCACAAGTGATAAATAATGCACTGGGAGTACTATAACAAACACAAAAATGTCTGAAATATTTCCCCTTATTGTATATACAGGAGGTAAGTCCTAACTTGGATGCAGACTCTTGTGTATAGAGGCTATTCAAAAGCACTTCATATAGCTTATTTGAAGTTATAACATAATTTTAAATTAAGACTAAACCTTTCGTTCCTTTAGGTTGCACAAACACACGTTTAGCTTTTGCTTTCATTTCTAGTATCCAAAATGTCCTAAATAAAAAATACAAGGTGCCCCATTTATTGCTAAAATACAGTTGCACACAATCTGTTATTATTTTTAACTACTAAATTGAATGAAACCCTAACTGTTCGTGACAGGGTTCAAATGAGACACAGCATCTTTAACTGACCTACAAATCATGTCCTGCTAATAATAAACGCATACTTACCCATGAAGGATCCCGTGCTGCAGATAAGGCTGAAGAAGCAGCTCTCTGGAGGTAGCGTGCCACACTTACTGCAAATAAACACACAGCAGCGCCAGGGTTAAGCACTGAGGCACTCAAATCCCAGAACTAGTCCCAGATCTGTCCCTGAAATAAAGCTTTTCAGCTCTGCACATACATCTAAAAATACTCCAGGACACAAAGTTTAAGGACTGAAAATCTACACAACCCCCCATCCCTCCACCACTACCACCACCACCACCACCACCAACACACAAACACACTCATACATACACAAAACCTGGCTCTAACTGGAATCATGGCAGAAGTGCATACACAGTAGTAGGAAGAAGAGTACAAAGGATACAGAAGTCATCCAGCTATCAGCTCACACACCCCAAGACAAATAGACAGAACTAAAAAAAAAGGATGCAAGCAAGAATAATAGCAGATTTAAGTGAAATAAAATGGAGTAAAGGAGTAAAATAAATTTATTTTAAGCAGATTTAAGTGAAATAAAATGGAGTAAAGGAGTAAAATAAATTTATTAAAATAAAACACAAAGCTTCCAAACGGCAGGTCTATCTAGCTGTAAATTACATCACACTAAATGTCCAAAAAATACACTCTGTTGTACCTGTCAGTGCCCTCCTTCTCATAATACATGATCCTCCCCACATCCAACCTCACATCATTTACTCTTTCATCTATTGGTCAAACAATGGACACTGGAAACAATACATGTGATATGGGCTTCAAAAACGTCTTCTGCAGATTCCACTGTTCATATGTGTGTCTCTCACTGAGACTGACCCTTTACCCACTTCACTACATTTCAGTGCCAGGAAGAGGGGATGCTGGGAATCTAGTATAAACACTCACACACAATCTCTTCCACACACACCCAACCCTTGTACCAGCAGGATCTGAAGCACACACTGGAATTCATTCTCCTGGCAAGAGTTATCAAATTCCTGACTTCGATCTTTAAGTACTTAAAATTGGATAGACTGAAAAATTAATGAATCTGTACTGCCACACATAGAATAAAGAACGCTCGTGCTACGATATACGCTCACTGGCCACTTAAATCACGTCAAACAGCACTCCGTTTTATTGAGCCAATTTATTAGGAACAAATGCACACCTGCTGATTCGTGTAATTATCCAGTCAATCATGTGGCAGCAGTGCACTGAATAAACTCATGCAAGAGCTTATAATGTACTGAAACTGGACACCTGAAAGACCAGGATACTATTTTTTCCCCTCACTCTATAACTGTCCAGGTTTGGTGAAGGTTTTAGCTCTTATAGTCTCAAAAGTAGAGGGATTTTCATTAAAATGTCTTGCTTATCCTGTTAAGTATTTATTTCAGATTGCAGGGTTTTTTTTAAAGCATTTATATCTATATCCATCTTTACATATATGAGAAACAGGACATGAAAATTTTTTTTGAAGCCCTTCCCCTCATTTAATTTGTCAAGCGATTAAAAATAAATATTATTATACAGTGGAATTTGTTTTGACAACCTTTGGTAAACAGGCCCAGAACCATTTGCAGAAGCACCAGCCACAATCTCAACAGAAAACATTGCTTAGACTCCGCACTGTGACACCACGGTGCCAGAAAACATCACCCTAAAGAAGTGAGCTAGAATATTCCTGTCTTTCTGTTCACTCTCGCTCTCAAGCTCACTGTCCCCTTTCTTAACATCTAGACACTTTCTAACTCATGAGAAAACGTTAAGGCAGGAAGTGAAACAAAAGACACCTCAGTAAAAAAAAAAAAAGGGAAGAGAAAGATCATAAAAAAACAGAAATGTTGACTCTGTGTAGAAGGACTGTAAAGGTATGCAGCCATTTTTATTCTGTTCTCTTAAAAACAACCCTGTGATTTGGGAATCTGTCACACCCTCAGCGTACTGGACCAGAGAGTAACATGCAAATGCTTTCCATTTAAAAAACGGGACTGTCCTTCGCATAATCAGCTGACCATAATATGATGAGGCAAATACATGTGGCTCTTACAAAGCTCTACTTTAATTGTTTACATTTTGGGAAGGGGATTCTAAATCGTAGAATAAGATAAAATAATAGAGTAAGATAATTACATAAAAAACTACAGTAGAATATCTACTGTGACACCCATTTATATAATGCCCCTTTCAGTAAAGATGAGAAACCCTTTAACAATACTGAGGCTTTGTCAGACAGACCTGATGAGTGGCACATTGTCCAGAGTACAGCATAGCGTTGGTCCGGTCTGCATGGGCAAATCTTCCTCACATGACTGATTATATAACCTGAAACACATGCAGAGACAAATACAAAATCAAAGAAGTGTACACAGTGCTGATTTACTATTACATGAGACATTATTGACCTCATCGGAGATCCAGTCCTTACACAGCACCAACCTACACTAGGCAGGTCAACCATTTTATAATCAGACGAGACCATTCGTTTGTTACACATCTTTATACAGCCTTTTTATAGCCATGTCAGCAAAACAAACCAAATAACCATATAAGAGAATTAACCACTATTTATTTATTTATACACCAATCAAGCATAACATTATGACTACTGACAGGTGAAGTGAATAGCACTGATTATCTCCTCATCATAGCACCTGTTAGTGGGTGGGATATATTAGGCAGCAAGTGAACATTTTGTCCTCAGAGTTGATGTGTTAGAAGCAGGAAAAATGGGCAAGTGTAAGGATTTGAGCGAGTTTGACAAGGGCCAAATTGTGATGGCTAGACGACTAGATCAGAGTATCTCCAAAACTGCAGCTCTTGTGGGGTGTTCCCGGTCTGCAGTGGTCAGTATCTATCAAAAGTGGTCCAAGGAAGGAACAGTGGTGAACCGGTGACAGGGTCATGGGTGGCCAAGGCTCATGATGCACGTGGGGAGCGAAGACTGGCCTGTGTGATCCAATCTATCAGACAAGCTACTGTTGCTCAAATTACTGAAGAAGTTAATGCTGGTTCTGATAGAAAGGTGTCAGAATACACAGTGCATGATGGGTCAGGGCTGTTTTGGCAGCAAAAGGGGGACCAACACAATATTAGGCAGGTGGTCATAATGTTATGCCTGGTCAGTGTATATAATTATTCATCTCTCAGCTAATTAAACAATAAGTAAGTAATAAATGATATTATACAATCTTGCTGTTTTATTTGTCATGTTCAATTTGTCACTGCAAAATAAAATACAGGCTATATACCATGCACTTATTTTAAGCCCTTTCCTTCATTTTACTAAAAGTGTTCTAACAGAACTGCATTAAGCTAAATATTATTGTGAAATGAAATCCATCCCTTGCACAGCACAAACTTACACTTGGCAGGGCAACCATTTTTGAGCAGAGGAGACCATTTCTGTGTTACAGTACAGCGCTGCATTTTTATAGCCATGTCAGCAAAACAATCCAAACATTTACAGTTCAAATTACAGTCCAAATTTACAACTGTGACAAATCACATTCAAGGGCCAGTTTTTCCTGTGTATTTGCCTATTTATAGTAAAATGCAGTGAAATTCAGAATAAATAAAAGCTGCACCTTGGGCAAATATTACTCGATTGCAATTGGACGCTTTAAATGAAGCAAAGCATAAATCCACTGAAAACTAATTGGTTATCATGTTTAGGTGAAGTCCCAGTAACCAATATTTGAGCTAGCATCGTAACACACAAGTCAAACAACTAGAGTAAATAAAAAGTTAACTGAACCGTATAAGAGTTCTTCTGTAATAAATGGGACAGATGTTTGACTGCAGTTAGACAACAAACAATTGTGCAGTGTACTGACGTGTAAAGAATCATAAGGTCAGACACTTACCAGTTATCTACAGGACAAACATGCTGGTTATACAGGGCCATGGCATACCTGATCAAAAAGAGAATTCATGAATCAGCATTTTTAGTAGTGCTGTTGTCCAACAGCAGGATGTAAATTCGAAAAGTGAAACATTTGTCAGAAAATGACACTTAGAAAACTAGAAAATTACATTTTGAGGAAGAGGAAGAAAAGAACACATAAAATGACATATGAAAGACATTTTTCCAGAAATGATGTTTAGTAAAGCAAGTTTTGGTAATTTGTTCTTTGCATATATATATATATATATATATATATTTTTTTTTTTTTTTTTTGGAAAAATAATAAGTCATTTCCAGGATTTCAACTGATTTTACCTTTCACCAGCACTGTGGTAATATTTAAATCTTCTCTCTTGCTGATGCAGCAAGGTCAAAGAAAGTCCAGTCCATAATGACCCTCTAGTGATGTAAGTGAACAAAAGGGCATCAGATGGCAGTCAGTGCTTGGCTCCTGAACGTCTACATTCTCACTTTTATAAGACTAGCAAGGAAACAACATCGAGGACATGCATGTGTACTCCCTCATCACCAAGTTGTCAGTGCACGTCTCATTTAATTTACATTTGTCCAGTACAACCGCATCTGACAGACTGCAGGGTCAGAAACAGGCTAAGTGCCAGTTAGGGTTGTTTTCAACTCTCAATGCATCTGTGTTTGTGTATGTATGTATGTATGTATGTATGTGTGTATGTATGTATGTACACATAGTGTGATTTACTTTTAGACCCCATTGCCTTAAACCCTGAGTAAAACGGCATTTGGTAAATAAACAAACTCCCATCTGCCTCGACCACTGTTGTGAATAATCACACACACCGTTACCAGGTCACCACTGACACCAACATCACCGGTCAGCTATTTACCACAGACTCTGTGGCATTGAAAACAGGTGGCAATCTGTGGCTTTTTCAAGATCCCATTTCCACTTACATACTGGATTAGCAAAACGTGTACAGAAACCGTGTCTTAAATAGTGATTGGAATTAAACATATTAAACAACCCAACACCATGCCTGTATCATATGCTGTAAACAATCTCGTAAACTACTTTGAAGATTAAAAAAATACTATTTTAGTTCATTTACATGCATGTTCACTTACATGCATGTTTAATGTTTATAGATTGAACATTCTGCAAAGTATTAAACATGCCTAATTAGATCCTCCATCACAACAACAAACAATGAAAACTTAATAAGGTCATGTGTCTCCCCTCCTTCTGATGGCCAGCCCAAAGGTCTGCAGTTTTGAGACACTGACCTTCAATGAAGAAACTCAAACAGAAATATTAGTCTAAATAAAAACAATACAGAGCTAGGTCTAAATGATGCAAAGCAACAAACAAACCATTTGGTGGACTGACTGGTGAGTGAGCACTGAAGATTCTAGGAAAACAGTAGCCTTGTACCTATATTTGAAGGACTGACGTTTTCCCTCTGTAAATCTCTCTGTTGGGCCATAAGTTCAGTTGTCTTTCCAGCAGTCAAAAGCAATCATGAAATCATCTATTTTGGGCACAGCACAAGGTAAGCCACTTTTATTGGGAACCATCTCTCGCTACTGGAGACGTGGAAAGCTCTGCTCGAGTTTGTCTGACCAATGAGCCAAAGAGAAGTGGCAAACGTATTCTGGAAAGTGTGGGTAACGGCTCCACCCCTACGTTGTATTTCTTCTCCCTTGCTTTATGTAACTATTCCTGCCCTGCTCCATGTAGGAGACAGGGGACTCCTGAGAGCATTTAGCCACTATAAATCCACTGTGTGTAACTAGGGAGAATTCCAGTGGCGAGATAATTGTATAGTATCTGAGAAAAGAAAAAACCTGATTGTAGAGTTTACCTTCTAGATCTGCATTGCATGCGATGAGAAACTCTAACTTATAGCTCATAACATTCCGACTCTCTGCCCTCTCAACTTTCCACACTCAACTTTATTACTGCTATGGCCTCGTCTTCCTCACAGTGCATGTATCTCCTACTTCCTCAGAGACTGTGTCTCATAAGGCAGCTTTATATAGAAATATCTGCAAGTCTAGGACTGTACCAGGGTTGTTTTCCACAATGACCGCTCCGACCAACTAGGATAGCTACAGCTATAAAATTACATCCACATCAACAATCTCGAGAAATAATATCTCCAAGTTAAGTTCAGTAGTCTTTATTTTTTCACATATACATTACGGTACAGTGAAATTTTTCGCATATCACACCCATCCAGAGCGCGGGGTTACTAACAACATAATATCTCACATTTGAATCGTCTATCAATAATCCCTGGGCTAGATACAACTCATCATCCAAAAAAATGATTTCCTGGGTCAGGACATCTCAACACACACTGATAGATAAAAGGAAACTAGTCTAAGATAGACCTTAGTGATGGTGATCACTTCAACATGCTTTCAAAACCAGAGGTCATCTATACACAATCTTAAAATTATGCAATATGGACCATTTTCCTGACAACTCGTCTCTACATTGTAGCCTGACCACAATGGTTTCTTGGGGTTAGAGCAGTTTTCAAGCAGGAACCATACACCGAATTTAATCAAATACATATCCAGAAACATGTCAAGATGTCTGTAAAGCTGTTAAATTGTACAGATTTCAAGTTCTGGTTTAGAGATGGACCACAAGCAAGCATGCAGGTTATAATATATACTGCACTCACTTAACCTAACAGACAAAATCAACATCAACTGCTAATATGTGGACAGGGTTAGGTGTAGACAGTGTGTGTTTGTCTTTGAGTCACTTACACAACCCAGATGCCTGTGATGGTGAGGACAGGCAGGCTGATGGGCAGAATCATCCACCCCGACATTACCATCCTGTCCTCTGCCTGAGTGTCCAGCCTCACACCTCCGCCTCATCCACATTCACCTTTCACTTCATGGCTGTGTTCATCACCGACACCATAACCTGCAAAGCAGGAGAAAACGTCTTTAATTAGCCAACCTTAAATACACGGCTCAGAGAAGCCAACTTCTTGTAATACTTTCCACAAAAATCGCTAACCGACATACAGTAGCCATACAAGCGGAGTGTGTGTGTGTATTCATTATCTTACCTTATCCCTCTCGGTGAGGTACAACAGCCTTTTTCTTCCACCTTTACGCTCCTAAATCTTACAGCACATAGGACGACCGGTTATAATAGAACAGTCAGGTATTGTAAACCGTTTTTTCCGCATGTACACACTCGTCTTGTAGTGTGTGTGTGAGCTTCACTGAGCTGAAGCTCGGGTCCAGGCAGCAGCTGTGTGGCGCTGCTCAGCTCGTGCTGCTCAGCTCCTCCCCCGTGCTAACGTTAGCGCATCTACACCTCAGTGCAGCTCTCTCTACTACACCTTACACTCTTCTTCGCCTTTTATCTTTTTCTACTATCACTACAGTTTTAAAACCAGACAAGAAAACCTCATGGGGAGAACATACATTTGATTTAATTTGTATGTGTTGAGAGCCAACTCTATTAGCAGAGCTAATAACAATGTTGTAAGACATGCCTGTTCTTCCTGTGCCACGCGAGAAAAACGTGAAAAGCACACCGGTCAAGCCTATGAGTCAGAACACTGTATCACGTGACCTTTGGCTGAGCGTGGTCAGTGCGTGTTTCACCGGGTTTTCACACCCGGTTATTATCACAGCTTGTGTGTCTTCTGTGCCACACCAGATATACTGGCTGAAGACTAAGATGGAATTCACTGACTTTTGTTTTCAGCCCACGGCATGTCGAGTTACTAAATCAAGACTCGGCACACTGGCCCTGTTTTATTAGGTTTCAGAAGAAAATAAGATTTTGACATACTGTATAAGTGTTATTCTATGTGTGATGACACACATGTAGCGAGATTTGTGCATGATCTATAGGTTTCACTTTACAGTTATTATATCTCATGATACAGGCGAGTCAAATTTGTCAACATCAGAGGGACTAAATGTAAATGAGTCTAAGGTCAATTAGTGCTGTTATTCAAGGTTATTAATCTGCATTTTTTTAACTGTGGCTACAAATATGTGTTCATTTACCCACTTGTAGAAAATACTAAATATACACCGATCAGCCATAACATTATGAGCACTGACAGGTGAAGTGAATAGCACTGATGATCTCCTCATCATGGCACCTGTTAGCGGGTGAGATATCAGGCAGTAAGTGAACGTTTTGTCCTCAAAGTTGATGTGTTAGAATCAGGAAAAATGGGCAAGTGTAAGGATTTGAGCAAGTTTGACGAAGGGCCAAACTGTGATGGCTAGACAACTGGATCAGAGCATCTCCAAGACTGCAGCTCTTGTGGGGTGTTCCCGGTCTGCAGTGGTCAGTATCTATCCAAAGTGGTCCAAGGAAGGAACAGTGGTGAACTGGCGACAGGGTCATGGGCGGCCAAGGCTCACTGATGCACGTGTGGAGTGAAGGCTGGCCCGTGTGATCCGATCCAACAGATGAGCTACTGTTGATCAAATTGCTGAAGAAGTTAATGCTGGTTCTGATAGAAAGGTGTCAGAATACACAGTACATGACAGGTCAGGGCTGTTTTAGCAGCAAAAGGGGGACCAACACCAATATTAGGCAGGTGGTCATAATGTTATGCCTGGTTGGTGTATGTACTATATAAACTATAAATCTATTAATCTATTTATACTTTACACTTTGCTTTAAGAGATTTTGAAGTTTAAGGTTACTTTAACTTCGACATTACATTTATTAAGAAATGTTCTCATGTTGCTCTAATGCATGCACATTTATGCATTTAGGTCAAATTGAAAAAGGCCTTCTCTGACAACTGTAATAAAAACAGCAGAAGGAGCTCTGCTGGGTTGCCATGGTGGGATTATAAGCACTGATGTTGGATTTGTAAAGAAGGTAAATAAATACATCCGAATAAACCTATGAATAATTGTCAAGCGCATGTCATTTATTAGATTTATACTTCAGTTTCTTAATCATGTGGATATGGTACCTAAAGTAAGAAGAAAATATACCAGACAATTTGCTAAACAGTGGACAAAAATACCTACTAGTTAGGTTAAGTAGATAAGGTTTCACAGAAAAAATGCATGTATGCAGTGAATCAAATAACAAAACCGAAATACATTGATTTATTTGATCTTAAGTTGGCTTTTAAAATCAGCAAGAGACAGATCAAATAACACCATCTAGTGGTTTTCCTCATTCAGTTTTTTTCCACTTCAGTTTATTAGTGGTTTTTCCCTTTGTCTTTCATGCTAGCCCTTTAACCTTCAGGGCGTAGTTAAACCTGTTAGAGAATATATCATTAAAATGGACATGTCCTTCGAATGAGAAGGGCTTATATTGAAGAACTTAAAGACTTAAAGTATTCCCATGTATGTATATATATATATATATATATATATATATATATATATATATATATATATATATATATATATATATATACATATTACAGTATCTTTACAGTACTTCCATAACCCCAGACTCCAAACCCTGCATAGAGAGGCTGAGTGAAAGATGTATTTACTTTATGGAGGAGAGTCATTGTGTCTGAGACACTATAAAATGCCAATGTTGCAGCCTTATGGTCTAAATACACTCCTATTCTTGAAGAATTGGCCAGCGGTAAGGAAATACGCTTGCTGTCGTGCATGAAGTTGTACTTAGACTCAGAACAGTACAGACTCCATGATGTGTCAGTCCAGCCAAAGCTGCAAACATTGTCATTGCCTTTCCTGCTTATTTCCTTACTGGTTACAGCTATGTCCACTTCTGTACCACTCCATTCAATCTCCCAGTAGTAACGGCCGCCAGTCATAGCCTCTCTGCACATCACCTGCTGCCAAAAGTCAAACCTGTCTGGATGCTCAGGGTATGATTTGAGTTCACTTTTCATCTGCACCACTGTGTTTCCCTTGGACAGGTGGAGGTTTGGATGAGCTGTTAGAGGATCCAGGGAAAGCTGACAGTAATCTGCACATGAAACAGGACAATAAGTGACGGGTCAAAATGAGTGTTTTACAATTTTATTGTAAATGTACTCCCACAAATGCTTACATGCCTATATACAATTGAGCCTTTTCTCTCAAAATAATTGCTTGCAGCATGAATTTGGGTATATATCTAGGTTCACAGTTTAATTTGCCATGACCTGTTGCTGAATGCTGTGAATAAATCTGAACCATTCAGCCATTGTTTTGTCATATTGCACAAGGGCATGAGTGCAATGTGTGGAATTTTGTTGAATAGCATCTTCTGTCTGAAAATCTGCTCTGCAGAGATGACCTGCAACTTTTATCATTACTTTATTATTTACTTACCAGGTTAATAATCTGATTTACTGTACATCAGTTTCAGTGTTTTGCGTTATTTAAATGTAATTAAACACGACATTGAAGAATATTACTTCATTTTGCCCAAGCATACTATAGGGCATTAGGGGGCGCTAATAACTAACAAAATGTAACGTTTTACTTGTGAATCATGCAAGTGCTTGACCTTATTGGGTTTGCTGTTATTTTGGATGGCTGTAACATTGCCAAGACTTTCAATGTGTGTCAAAACTAAATCTAAGACATCGGTTGTTAAGTGGTAAAGGTGTTAGGGATACCAATCTGAAGGTCATCGGTTTGAATCCCAGTGCTTCCAAGTTAATAGTGTTGAGCAAGGACAATAACAATCAGCTGTTTCAGGGGCTGACTATGTGCTCTGACCACAGCTTCCTAACAATCTAGTTATGTAAAGAATTTCAGTTTGTTTCTGTGACAATAAAATGCTTTCTTTCTTTCGAACATAAATGTTTCTCATTTCTTTCTCAATTTCTGTTCCAAAGGCCATTGAAATTATCCCCACCTGCCCCTCTCTCCTCACTTTGAGACTCCCCTGTTTCATACTTTAAGTCACATTAAAAATACTTATATGGCTTGATTTTAAATTTTTCCAGGTAAACATTATCTCTGAATAATTCAATGTAAAATCATTCAAGGTGTGTTTAACCAAACAAGTGGGTTCTGGTTTATTTTAAGATTTTTTTTTTTCATTTCCTTAAAATTATATTTTGACTGTAGTGAATTAAAAAAAAAAAACACTTACACTGTAAAAATTCATCCCTTGTTTTTGGTTCCAGAATCTGCAGAATCTGGACTTCTCTTGCTATAAAGAAAGTGCAAAGTCACATTTTTTATACCATATATCAGCCATTCTTAAATCAATGAAAAGGAGTAATTTACACAAATCGTGTTGTATTTCACCAACCTGCAGACGAGATCTTGTTCAGTTCTACCTTGCTTACATCTTCTACTTGCACCTTAAGCTCAGAGATGGCTTTCTTAACTTTATCAAAAGAGTGAATGTGGGCCAGTGACACTTTGGACAAGTCCTCATATCCTGAGGGTGCAGAAAGAGACTGCCAGCTCTGTGGCCAGAATAGAGAGATTTGATTGATTTCACAATAACGACTATTTAATTCGATCTCATGCAAATCTCAGTTTGTAACCATATTTTCTGAATATTGATTCGTAGGAGCCCATACCTGTAAGAAATGAATGTGATCCTCAGAGTGAGAAAGCCTCTCCAGGTCATTGTGTTTCATCTTCAGTAACGTGATTTCTTCCTCCATTCGGCTCAGGTGTCTCTCAGCTTGAGTTATCAGGGCTGTTTCTTGGGCTAGGATCATTTCCTTCACATCGTTGTACCTCCTCTCCAGAGCTTGCATCAGCTCTGTGAATATTCTCTCATTCTCCTCCAACACATTCTGAGATGAGTGCTGTTGAGTGGAAACGAGAGTTTAGTTGGGGCAATGAAGATTAGCTAAGAAAAACTGGGTAGAGAGCGTTCCATTGGTTTTTAAATCCCCACCTTTAGAGACTCTGTAGCCTGCAGCAAATCTTGCCACTTCCTCACTCTCTCATCAATCTTTTGCTGAGAGCTCGTCAGTTTAGCACTAAGTTGTTTCTGCAGGAGTAAAATAGGGCTTGTGTACTGTACATCATCACATGTCTCTTAGCAATGATTTGGTTGAAATAGCTAAAGCGGAGCTATTACAATATATTTTTAATTAACATTAAAAACGCTAGATCTCAGGCTACATTTTCAACATCTTAATAAACATAATAAGGAATGTTTTAGTAGAGTATTGTATTGTAAAAGAAATACTCACCTGTTTCTCTGTCCTCTCAGCTGCAGCAGAGACAATGTCGTGTTTTTTGTGTTCATCCATGATACACAGAACACAGACACACATCTGATCAGAGCGACAGAAGACCTCCAGTAGTTTGTCGTGTTCGGCGCAGATCTTTTCCTTCAGCTGCCCTGTTGCTGGCACCAATTTGTGCTTCATCAGTGCTGGGTATTCATAGTGAGCCTGAAGATGAGTCTCGCAGAATGAGGTCAGGCATGTTAGACAAGACTTCACAGCTCTCATCTTTTTCACCAGGCAGAAATCACAGAGTACATTGCGCTGGCTGTTCCGGCTGCTGGGTCTGGGGTTGCTGTATTTTTCATAGGACTCAGATCTCTGGGACTTTCCGTAAGAGCTGTAGCGGCTCTGGTCTCCCACACTGCTACGTCGAGACATTTTGATTCCTCCGTAGAAATGCAGGAGCTAGATCAGTGTGTGTGGTGTAGTTTCAGTGAAACTGTTGTGTGACAGGTTTTGTAAGGGAGAATGCGAACAATGAAGTATGTCTAGCGTAAACCAGTATGCCTTGTTGGAGTTCAAACCCAGAGGGTGTGTCATGATGAAACATGGTTCTGACACAAACAAAATGTTTAGAGAACTGAAAATTTCCATACATTCCTTTTGAAACACATTTCACATGTATTTGGTTGTTATGGAAGATGTAGTTTTGTATTTTCAAAATATTATACTTCAGGTTGTACAAGAGGTCAGGAAAAACCAATTTCTTTTTGGTTTGAAAATATATTAGTACAGAGGAAAAATCTTCCTACACTGTTTTATCTAACGACTGAGTAATGTTCAAAAACAGAGTCAGTTTCAACAGCCTGTGTTTCATTTACACATTATTATGTACTTTGAAAAAAGCCGTACAAATAAACAAAGTCGTGAATACATTAAATCAAACAAAAAAACAAAACAAAAAAAAAAACAATTAGTTCCTTGTGATCACAGCTTTCCGAAGACGAATCCAGAATGTCATGTTATTTATTGGGTTTCCACTCCACTTTAGATAGGTGTTGTTTTTCAGATGCTTATGAAGCCCAAACACCTTCTTTGACTTCTCCTCCTCCACTTCTTCTAAAATAATGATGATGATGTTAGCGTTGCGTTCCATCACTTGCCAGGATTGCGCCACCTCAAATTCAAAACGACACCAGGAACTCTCGATGAAGTGTTTAGATACAACCACGATAACTTTACGACTACCCATGATGCCTTCATCTATAATGTTGGAGGTAATGGCCTTGCCAGCTTCAAAGTCCCGCACATGAAGACAAAGATGAATGGGTGGATTCCCATTTTCCAGATTCTCCACCAGTTCATCCATTACCCATGCTTCATCTTTGCTGGAGTAGATAACAAAGGCATCATAAGACCATTCCTGCTGTCTGGAGGCCCTATAACCTCTTAGCAGGATATAGCCATAGCACAGATAAAACTGAAATTTGTAGATCAAAAGTGATACAAAAACAAGAAAAGTGACAGCAAATACGCATAACGCAATTGTCAGTCTTCTCATGTGTACACAGCCTTCAATGTCAAAGTCAATAACTCTCATTTTTGAATCAGATGATTGCGTTTTACATAAAATATTATTAGACTGAGGAAATATTTTTTGATGTTTTACTGTCCACAAAATAAAATCTGTTTGGGTGCAGAGGCAACTGAATGGATTAGAAGATATGTCAAAAACAGAGAGGTTCACTGGTATATTTTGCAGTGTATTAAGGCTGATTACAGAAATACTATTTTGGTCCACAGCAAGCCTTGTTAGACTTTGTAGATTTGGCTGTGTCAAAAAATCCAAGACCATTAATTTGTTTTGACTAAGAAGTAACTGGCTAAGCATCTGGAGGTTTCTGAAAGCTTTACTGGATATTTGATCAATGCCACAGTGTGACATATCAAGCACCTCCAAAACTGTAAGATTTTCAAATAAATCAGACAGTACATATCTCAGGACAATATTGCCTGCAATTTTCAGTATTTTAAGACTCTTAAGCCCAATGAAAGATAAATAGCTACTAAAAGTAGTTCTAGTGTATGAAAGATCTAAATATTTTAGATACTTCAAGTCGTGTAAGATTCCAATTTGTCCAATAATATCTAGATTTGTGTGATGGAAATCTAATTCCTCGATCAATTCAAGACCATAAAATGGTTTTGCACTGAACCATATATTTGCGTTAAGACTTAGATTGAGGTGGCGAACATTTGGCGTGTTTCTGAAATACTCAGAACAACACTCTCGTATTACCATATGGTTTCTACTTAGGTCCACATGCTGGAGTTTGGGCATGCCACACAGACCATGAAATGTCGGTGCCTGGTTATCAACCACTACCAGTTTTTCTAATGAATGTACATGTGAAACATTTGGTATTGCTGATAAATATTGGTGACCTATATATAGTTCTTTAAGTTGATGAAATGGGACATGTTCCATGTCTTTCATATATCCTGTTTTCAGAGTGATCTTCGTTGCATTGACCATACAGTGAACTATGTGGCCGTTAGAAGGTGACGACATTTTTTGACGATAAAATATTTCTGTGAAATGAATCCTGCACAGACCAGCAAGATAATCAGCATCTGGTATCTTTATCTTTCGGATTGCTTTGTAACTCCCTATAAGAAGCTTTCCAACATGAAGACCACCGAGACCTTTTAGGCCATCCCTCATTGCGTCAAATGAAACAAACGTACTCTGTATGTTAAGCTCTTTCAGGTAAATGTCCTTAAAGGCTCCTGGTTCAATATGTAATATTGGGTTGCTGGAGAGTTTTAGAGTGATATTTCCCTTCATCTCTCGCAGTACAGCGGTGTGATCTACTTTTAAGCTGGATATCTTATTTGCATGCAGGTCCAATACGCAGAAGTCTTTAAAGTTGATCATGAATCGTGGAAGAGCAATCGTCTGAATCATATTAGTTCCAACATTTAGTTCCTGAAGCTTGGTGAGATTGTTCAACTGGACATTTAAAGAAAGCAGCCCAGTGTCCGCGAGAACCAGTCTCTTTAATTTATGTAATGAGTTCAAGCCGTCAGGAGATGTATATGAAATGGGATTTCCAGTAAGAATCAGAGTAGTCACATTCTTCACATTGTGGAAAGCATCATCAGCAATGAACTGGATTTGGCATCTAAAAGAGCAGAAATACTGATTATTTTAATCCTTTTTTAAACACAAGAGGATACTTTGGTGCTCATCATTAATCATTAAAATGGACAGAACTCTTTACCGTGTGAGGTCCAGGACCTGCAAATCATACAGTGGAGGAAACAGATGCTTTTGTAAAGAAGGCAACCAGTTAAAACTGAAGTCCAGCTTCTCTACAGAGGAAGGAATGCTGGTAGGTATATAGGTGAGATTTCTCCCTAAACATGAGTAGTGTGGATTGTTTCTAATCTGTGTGCAAAAATGATATAAGTTTGGTTAGACTCACTCTTTAAGTACTTTACACATATTTAATAAATTTGCACTTTAAAAGTTGTTTTGTCATTTTGTCAGACAAATGACCAAATACAGTAGACCAAATTCTTACAGTTATAATTTAGTAACATACCTTAGTGCACTCCTCTCCATTTCCATTTTGAATGAGAATGAAAAATATGACAGGGAGTAATCCTCCGTTTACATAAAAAGCAGCCATTATTATTAGAAAAGTATGATCAAAATCTTTCCGTGACATCAAAAAGAGTGTGAATCTCAGTTAAGGAAGTTCACATAGTGCATGAAAAGACTTTTTTGACAATTAGTTTGAATAACGTCTACCAAAAAGGGGATCTGTAATCACATGGTGTTGGCTAAAAAAGTACTTGTAAAATTCCCTCATCTTTTCTATGTACTTACCAGATGCACACACTGTACACATCATACCAGTTCTTCAGTTCTCTTCTGCCTAAATAAATAATAAGCAGTGTATGTTATATGGTGGATTGAGTATATTGTAGCAATATATTCCACCAGATCACATACTTTATTTAGTATTTTATAGAAATGTGGTTTGGTTCCTGTTTATTACAATGGACTTTTTCCAATATACACCAATCAGCCATAACATTATGCCCACCTGCCTAATATTGTGTTGGTCCTTCTTTTGCTGCCAAAACAGCCCTGGTCTGTGGAGGCATGGACTTCACTAGATCCCTAAAGATGTGCTGTGATATCAGGCACCAAGATCCTTAAAGCAGATCCTTTAAGTCCTTTAAGTCTTCAAACTCGTTGTTGTGCTCATCAAACCATTTTTGCTTCGTGGCACGGTGCATTATCCTTCTGAAAGAGGCCACAGCCATGAGGGTATACTGTTTCCATGAAAGGGTGTACGTGGTGTGCAACAATGCTTGGGTAGGTTGTACCTACCAAGTAACCTCCACATAGATGGCAGGACCCAAGGATTTCCAGCAGAATATTGTCCAGAGCATGACACTGCCTCCACCTGCTTGCCTTCTTCCTGGTGCCATGTGTTTCCCAGTTAAGCAACACACACACACTCGGCCATCCATATGATTTAAAAGAAAACGTGATTCATCAGACCAGGCCACCTTCATCCATTGCTGCATGGTCCAGTTCTGATGCTCACGTGTCCATTGTTGCCGTTTTCGGTGGTGCACAGGGTCAGCATGGGCACCCTGACTGGTCTGCAGCTATAAAGCCCCATACGCAACAAACTGTGATGCACTGTGTATTCTGACACCTTTCTATCAGAACCAGCATTAACTTCTTAAGCAATTTGGGCAACAGTAGCTCGTCTGTTGGAACGGATCACACGGGCCAGCCTTCGCTCCCCACGTGCATCAATGAGCCTTGACCACCCACGACCCTGTCGCCGGGTCACCACTGTTCCTTCCTTGGACCACTAGATACTGACCACTGCAGACCGGGAACACCCCACAAGAGCTGCAGTTTTAAAGATGCTCTGATCAAGTCGTCTAGCCATCACAATTTGGCCCTCAAATCCTTATGCCTGCCCATTTTTCCTGCTTCTAACACATCAACTTTGAGGACAAAATGTTTACTTGCTGCCTAATATATCCCACTCACTAACAGGTGCCATGATGAGGAGATAATCAGTGCTATTCATTTCACCTCTCACTGCTCATAAATGTTATGCCTGATATTGGTCTATATCAGTGGTTGACTTGTGCATGTTCTTTTGTTTGTGCGGATTTTAATCTGTTTTACTTTTAGCCACTGACTGAGATTGATTTGTAATGATATAAAATCTCAAAAAACAATTAAACACAATAATGTGTCTATCACAAATCAGCTCAAGCACACTTCACAAAAATGGCATGTGTTATTTATTTGTTTCATAAGGGGACAACTCCACAGAAGTAAGCATTTGCACTTAAATAACATACTTTACTTTAATTAATGTACATAAATGGATCCAGTTGAGTCTTCTTTTCTAAAAAGTTATTTCACACACAAAAGTGGAAAAGTCTGATTTAATCTATTTATTCTAATAGAGGATTAGGTTCAAATTCTTTGTCTCTGCTTAAATAAAAATATGCCCAAATAATATACTTTGAAAACTTTTATTCTATTTCAGAAGAAAGTGACACAAATGTATTAACACAGTTTGGAGAAAAACTCAGTTCCCTGTGATGACAGCTTTCCGAAGACGAATCCAGAATGTCATGTTATTTATTGGGTTTCCACTCCACTTTAGATAGGTGTTGTTTTTCAGATGCTTATGAAGCCCAAACACCTTCTTTGACTTCTCCTCCTCCACTTCTTCTAAAATGATGATGATGATGTTAGCGTTGCGTTCCATCACTTGCCAGGATTGCGCCACCTCAAATTCAAAACGACACCAGGAACTCTCGATGAAGTGTTTAGATACAACCACGATAACTTTACGACTACCCATGATGCCTTCATCTATAATGTTGGAGGTAATGGCCTTGCCAGCTTCAAAGTCCCGCACATGAAGACAAAGATGAATGGGTGGATTCCCATTTTCCAGATTCTCCACCAGTTCATCCATTACCCATGCTTCATCTTTGCTGGAGTAGATAACAAAGGCATCATAAGACCATTCCTGCTGTCTGGAGGCCCTATAACCTCTTAGCAGGATATAGCCATAGCGCAGATAAAACTGAAATTTGTAGATCAAAAGTGATACAAAAACAAGAAAAGTGACAGCAAATACGCATAACGCAATTGTCAGTCTTCTCATGTGTACACAGCCTTCAATGTCAAAGTCAATAACTCTAAGGTTTAAGTCTTGTGACAGTATTTTACATGAAATGTTAGCTGATTGTCGAAGTAATTGTTGATGGTTCACAAGCCATTTAATAAAGTCTATCTGTGAGCAGGAACATTCAATTGGATTAAAGGACAGGTCAAGGTTTGAGAGATTTGTTGGTAGGTTTTTCAGAGTATGAAGCGGGATGCTAAAAATGCTATTCATTCCTACATCTAATAATGTTAAGCTTTTTAGATATGATTGGGTTGCAAAATCCAAAACCGTCAACTTGTTTTGACTAAGAAACAAATGCCGTAGATTTGAAAGACTTTCAAAAGCTCTGCGGTCTATGTTCTGAATACCACAATTTGACAAGTAAAGACGCTCTAAGGATGTGACATTTTTAAATATATAACTTAGTGCATCTCCTTGGAAACGGTTCCCTGCCATCTTCAGTACTTTTAAGCTAATTAGATATCTAAAGGCCATGGTCCGCAAAAACGTACTGTCTGTGTGAGATATATCCAAATATCGTAAACGCTTGAGACTTTTAAAAAATTTGAATTGTGCATTTAATGACCTTAATGTTGTCAAATGAATATCCAAAATTTCAATGGAGTCAAGTCCGGCAAACGGATTATTGCTCAGATATATTATGGAATTAAAGCTCAGGTTAAGTGTGTGAATGTTTGGCATCCCTGTGAAAAACCTTGAACAACAATCAACCAAATTGAATTGGTTTCCACTCAGATCCACATGCTGGAGTTTGGGCATGTCATTCATACCATGAAGATATACTGGTTTACTGTCATTCAAGACTAGTTTTTCTAACGTGTGTAGATGTGAAAGGTCCAGTACAATGGGCATTCGACTGCGATATATATAAAGTTCTTTGAGCTGATGGAATGAGACATGCATGGATCCAATAGTGGCTCGTTTCAGAATGATTTTTGTTGCATTGACCATGCATTGTAACACATTAATTTCAGAATCTGAAAAATCTTTCTGAAGAAAATATATTTCTCTAAAATTGATCAAACAAAGTCCATCAAGGTAATTAGCATCATATATTACTTTTGACCTGTCTACTACATAAAGTCCTATAAGAAGCTTTCCAACATGAAGACCACCGAGACCTTTTAGGCCATCCCTCATTGCGTCAAATGAAACAAACGTACTCTGTATGTTAAGCTCTTTCAGGTAAATGTCCTTAAAGGCTCCTGGTTCAATATGTAATATTGGGTTGCTGGAGAGTTTTAGAGTGATATTTCCCTTCATCTCTCGCAGTACAGCGGTGTGATCTACTTTTAAGCTGGATATCTTATTTGCATGCAGGTCCAATACGCAGAAGTCTTTAAAGTTGATCATGAATCGTGGAAGAGCAATCGTCTGAATCATATTAGTTCCAACATTTAGTTCCTGAAGCTTGGTGAGATTGTTCAACTGGACACTTAAAGAAAGCAGCCCAGTGTCCGCGAGAACCAGTCTCTTTAATTTATGTAATGAGTTCAAGCCGTCAGGAGATGTATATGAAATGGGATTTCCAGTAAGAATCAGAGTAGTCACATTCTTCACATTGTGGAAAGCATCATCAGCAATGAACTGGATTTGGCATCTAAAAGAGCAGAAATACTGATTATTTTAATCCTTTTTTAAACACAAGAGGATACTTTAGTGCTTAGCAATAATCATTAAAATGGACAGAATTCTTTACCTTGTGAGGTCCAGGACCTGCAAATCATACAGTGGAGGAAACAGATGCTTTTGTAAAGAAGGCAACCAGTTAAAACTAAAGTCCAGCTTCTCTACAGAGGAAGGAATGCTGGTAGGTATATAGGTGAGATTCCTTCCTTCACACGAATAGTATCGATTGTATACATCCTGTTGAAGTCAAAATGATACGCAAGACTCACTTTATATCTTATACTAATGATCAAATGTTTACATTTATTAATTTCTAACATACCTTAGTGCACTCCTCTGCATTTCCATTTTGTATAAGGATGAAGACCATTAGTGGGAGTATTCCTTCAGCTATACAAAAGACACTCATAGTATTATGGAAGGATGATCAATATCCAACAGTGACGTGAAACTAAATGTGAAACTCGATCTGTGCAGAACGTGAACTATGTGCAAAATGGGGAACTAGTCCAGTCACAATTAAGGAACGTCACTTGTGAAGTTACGTCTTTGGCAACAATTCATTCTGATTCATTCTGAAATCATTCTGATTTCATTCCTTTTTTTTTTTTTTTGCTGATCAGGGAATTGGAATTCACCCAAGTGTAATGCCAGGGAATCATTGAAAAAGTAACTCACACTAATCTAGCACCTTCCTGTGTTTGTGTATTTGGACCGTGGGAAAATGAGAAGGCAGAGAGCCCAGAGGAAACCCACAAATATTTGGAGAACATGTAAAACTCCACGCAGACAGTAATCTCAGGATCGAACCCAGGACCCTGGAACTGGAAATCTGCCCATGTAGATTTTGACTGAATTATATAACAAACCATATATAGCACCTCTTACTTTTTTTACTTAATAATTAAAGACATTCCATATACAATGTAAACGCTGGGCTTGACATTTAAATTACCATCGCGTGTAGTTTACTTGAAATAAAGGTTTATTCAGAATTTTCACTACATTCTAAAGAATTACTACTTTATATGGTACCAATGCACCTTACTCTATAACTAAAAAACTTCACTGAAAACTAGTCACCAAAGCCAACCTCATTTTGTTAATATTATGTAACGTCCCCCTTATCTTGTCATTTTAAGTGTAACTTATTTTTTTTTGTTAAGCAGGATAAGTGTAATGTTACCTAGGTGACTAGCTATCCGAATATGGCCCAAATTATGTAGACACCTGACCACTATACCATATATGGTTATCCCACAAACTAATGTCACAATACGTGGAAGTACACAGTGTTTCTGTATACTGTACTGTTGCATTACAATTTCCCTAATTTCACTGGAACTAAGAGAAACCTGTTCCTGCACATTTCACATGCCCCTGTGCACAAAGCGAGATTGCTGAAGACTTGGCATGGAGAAGACTGGAGTGGAAGAACTCTAGTGTCCTGCAGTGCCCTGACCTCAACCCATATTAAACGCCTTTTGGATGATGACTGTGCTAACTACCAAAATCAGTGCTGTGCAACACTAATGCTCTTGCGGCTGAATAAGCATATCTACACAACCACATTCTACAATCTAGAGAAGAGTCTATATATAGTGCGCGCATAAATATTCACTCCCATAAAACCCTAAATTAGTTCTTTTGGAAGTGGATGAGATTACAATATCTAAGTTTTAGCCTTCTAATTAAATGTATTGCTCTATTTTGCCTCCTAGTGGACTAACAGAGACTAGCTCTTTCCCCCAAATCCTTCATTTAAATGGACTCTACAGTATATTCAGTGTTATGATGCATTTCTGCTTTAAAATAGACTGGCTCTTGTTTCCATTATATTTCACATTTGTCTGTACACTGATACAGCAACTTGTCCTTGAGGTACTTCTTTGGCTATTCTGTTAATAGGCATTCATTTTCTTGTGTATGTAGACTATATTACCAAATGTTTTGGGACACCCCTCCAAATCATTGAATTCAGGGGTTGTTTTTCCAGGGGTTGGGCTTGGCCTCTTAGTTCCAGTGAAAGGAACTCTTAATGCTTCAGCATACCAAGACATTTTGGACAATTTCATGCTCCCAACCTTGTGGGAACAGTTTTGGGGATGACCCCTTCCTGTTCCAACATGACTGCACACCAGTGCACAAAACAAGGTCCATAAAGACATGAATAGTGGAGACTGCGAGCCAAGCCAAAACTGGGATGTCTGCCTTTACATGCACATGAATTTAATATGTAGTTGGCCCGCCCTTTGCAGCTATAACAGCTTCAACTCTTCTGGGAAGGCTTTCTACAAGGTTTAGGAGTATGTTTATGGGAATTTTTGACAATTCTTCTAGAAGCACATTTGTGAGGTCAGACTGATGTTGGATGAGAAGGTCTGGCTCACAGTCTCCACTCTAATTCATCCCAAAGGTGTTCTATTGGGTTGAGGTCAGGACTCTGTGCAGGCCAGTCAAGTTCCTCCACACCAAACTCACTCATCCATGTCTTTATGGACCTTGCTTTGTGCACTGGTGTGCAGTCATGTTAGAACAGGAACAGACCATCCCACAAAGTTGGGAGCATGAAATTGTCCAAAATGTCTCGGTATGCTGAAGCATTAAGAGTTCCTTTCACTGGAACTAAGGGGCCAAGCCCAACCCCTGGAAAATAACACCTGAATACAATGATTTGGAGGGGTGTCCCAAAGCTTTTGACAATATAAGTGTATAATGAAGTATACAATTTGAAGCCTTTCTCCAGATGCCTTTCTTCTTCTTACTAATAGAAACTTTGTCAGTATTCTTGTATACAGGACTTCAAGATCTCCTGCACACTCACATACTAAAATACAACTACTTGCAAATCGTTCATTGTAATTGAACTGGAAATGCGGCAGAATTTGTGGAAGTGCAGTAGGCTGATTAGATCCATAAGACAATGTTAATTTAGTGCAAATATGCTAAGATCATTTGGCAGGCCAGATTACAACTGTCGGGTTCTGGCCCACAGGTTTGCACATTGCACTTAAGTAAATCCAATCAATTTATCTATTCAATAAATCAGCTCCTTAGATGCGTTGCAATCTACTTGGTGAGTATACTGAGGTGGTTTGGTATTTGCTATCTTCTCCTGGGTTTTGATCCTTTATTAAAAACCTGCTTTTGCAGAAGCAGGCATTATTATGACTGGTTCTTTGGATTCTGCCCTCGGTTACATCCAATCTCAGCCTGAGGTCTCAACTCCACTTAAATCATACATCAATATGTACATACAGTTATACATATCTCATCTATGCTAAGCAATGCATCAGGTGAAATGTTACGATCACCATCACAAATATTCAAGTGAATATAGACAGTCAATGTAAATAAGCATCCTCTTTTAAATACACTATATTGCCAAAAGTATTCGCTCACCCATCCAAATAATCAGAATCAGGTGTTCCAATCACTTCCATGTCCACAGGTGTATAAAATCAAGCACCTAGGCATGCAGACTGTTTTTACAAACATTTGTGAAAGAATGGGTCGCTCTCAGGAGCTCAGTGAATTCCAGCGTGGAACTGTGATAGGATGCCACCTGTGCAACAAATCCAGTCGTGAAATTTCCTCGCTCCTAAATATTCCACAGTCAACTGTCAGCTGTATTATAAGAACGTGGAAGTGTTTGGGAACGTCAGCAACTCAGCCACGAAGTGGTAGGCCACGTAAACTGACGGAGCGGGGTCAGCGGATGCTGAGGCGCATAGTGCGAAGAGGTCACCAACTTTCTGCAGAGTCAATCGCTACAGACCTCCAAACTTCATGTGGCCTTCAGATTAGCTCAAGAACAGTGCGCAGAGAGCTTCATGGAATGGGTTTCCATGGCCGAGCAGCTGCATCCAAGCCATACATCACCAAGTGCAATGCAAAGCGTCGGATGCAGTGGTGTAAAGCACGCCGCCACTGGACTCTAGAGCAGTGGAGACGCGTTCTCTGGAGCGACGAATCGCGCTTCTCCATCTGGCAATCTGATGGACGAGTCTGGGTTTGGCGGTTGCCAGGAGAACGGTACTTGTCTGACTGCATTGTGCCAAGTGTAAAGTTTGGTGGAGGGGGGATTATGGTGTGGGGTTGTTTTTCAGGAGCTGGGCTTGGCCCCTTAGTTCCAGTGAAAGGAACTCTGAATGCTTCAGCATACCAAGACATTTTGGACAATTCCATGCTCCCAACTTTATGGGAACAGTTTGGAGCTGGCCCCTTCCTCTTCCAACATGACTGTGCACCAGTGCACAAAGCAAGGTCCATAAAGACATGGATGACAGAGTCTGGTGTGGATGAACTTGACTGGCCTGCACAGAGTCCTGACCTCAACCCGATAGAACACCTTTGGGATGAATTAGAGCGGAGACTGAGAGCCAGGCCTTCTCGTCCAACATCAGTGTGACCTCACAAATGCACTTCTGGAAGAATGGTCAGAAATTCCCATAAACACACTCCTAAACCTTGTGGACAGCCTTCCCAGAAGAGTTGAAGCTGTTATAGCTGCAAAGGGTGGACCGACGTCATATTGAACCCTATGGATTAGGAATGGGATGTCACTTAAGTTCATATGCGAGTCAAGGCAGGTGAGCGAATACTTTTGGCAATATAGTGTATGTCTAAGTTTAAGAACACCCAAAGGAAAATACAGTTGAATATTCAGCTTGGATCTGTTCATGGAGTGTTTGTCATCTGTGGCAGTGGCTGTGTTAAATCTCTATTCCCTCCATGCTAAACAATAGATTTTGGTTCAACAATCCCAACACAATTTATATTTGTTCATTTATTTTATATCTTTATGCCTACTTTTATTTGGTGCCATCAAACATGAGTTAGTGTGCTACAGTGTTAACGTTTAGCCAAAAGAAAACTACAAGTCACCTTATTTATCTCTTATATGACCATTAATTAACCATTTATTGATTTCTTCAGGGTATCTGATTAGTTGTCACTCAATTTTAACTGTCTTGTCTTCTTTTGAATTGTATTTTCATTAGGCAGCTTTTCATACTGATATTGTTAATAGTATAAGCATACAAAGCAAACTATCAAACCCTGACCTTCATTTAATTCTTTCACTGCTGTAATGCAAACATGAATTCATGTCACACATGTAATTTTATATTTTTAGTTTAGTAGATAACTACAAATTTCACTCGCTTCACCCTGCATATCCTGGGAACACAGACTGAGGTGGGAATACAGGAATACTAGATCCACAGGACAGCACCATGCATTACACCTATACATTTTCCTATACTCACAATTTACACCTAGAGGCAGTTTACCTTAGCCATGCACCTACTGACATGTTTTGTGAGATGGGAAAAATTTTTGAATGAACCAACAAGTATGCTACAGCATGGTAATACATGTAGCTAGCTAACTGGCAGTAAATTATATTGGCACACATTACACCATGTAAGAAATTTGTACTTTTTTCTTGTTCCTGGGAAATGTGTTATTCCCCCATTCTTTGTAACCCAAATAAAGAGAAAAAACCCATCTTAGCCATGAAAGTTCAGGTCAGTTTTGGGCAGCTTTTTTTTTTAGTAAAATGGGTAAACTGAGATTTTCGTTATCTTAAAAGCCCAAACCCAAACTTCAAGGGGCTTAATGGCTTTTTATTTATTTATTTATCATTTTCCATCAAGAGTAATTGGAAAGTGTCATTCACTACCCAGGAACAAAAATCGTGTTACATAGGGTTATAACCAAGTCGTTCTGCAAGAGATTCAGTTGGCTAAACACCTCATGCTCTCCTGGAGCTGTTCTGTGAATGACATTTTTGGATTTAATTGTAGAAAGGCTTTACACAAGAAACAATTTTACTTTACTATGTAAAAGGTGTAAAGCCATAACTTCTGTAAGATACTGTGCACTCTCTTGTTAAGGAACATTCTGAAATGCCAGTGAACCTGACTCAACTTGACATAAAAAAAAAAATCACTGACACACACCACAGCCAATCAGGAGAGTGAAGAAGGAGAGACAGAATGGGGGGGGTGGGGTGAGAGCGAAAGAGAATGTAGAGAGGAGGGAGTACAGAAAGGGAGGAGAGGGAGAGGGGAAAATAGAGCAAGCAAAAATCTTATAAAGGGAAAATGGAAACAAGACTGGAGTTTACTGAATGGTAGGTGAACCAGTTGATTTATCCACACTGTGCAGATTGTATTCACTCAGCAGAATGTGTTTGGTTAGAGAACTCAAAATAGCAGGTAGTTACTAAGAGAGAGTGTTTATAATCAGTGGGTGATATATAAGCCCTCAGCTCATCTGTCTATTTACTGTTTAGAGCAGAGTCTCCCAAACTTTAATGGCCCACCTTCCTCTACAGACAGGAAAAGTCATGCTGCATATTATCTTCCAAACTGAATATATGATTAACATTTAAAGCCATTTACTGAGGAAAGAAAACTGAACACATTATACACATACAGGATGATCCAGGGGACTGAGTTTTAGCTAGCATACAAACACTAAATGTTGACAGGCTGGAGACCAAAATCCACAGATTAGATAATACCAGAGGTTTTTAAAAGCATATTGTGCTCACCAGACTAAAGAGCACAGACCCCAAAATACAGGTACATAAACCTGCACAGGGGATGTTCCCAAATGACATCAAGCCTTAACATGGTTTTGTAGCCAAAAGAAAAAGCACAGCACAGAGGGCCAATCAAAATGAACTACATACACTTACATTAACTACATAACATAATGAGCTTTTATTTCTGTGCCTAGCATTTGCAGAAAGTACATGTGACCTGTGCCAGAAAGGAATAAATCTTATATACAGTCTTATATGCATCAAAGGCCACTGCTGATGAATTTTACCCTCTTCATAAAACGTAAACAAACATTATCGCCCAAAGGTTTTTCAGAACACAAATAGGAGATGACCAGTGTTATACAGCACTAACATCAAAACATTCCATCCTCTAGTTACTCAAGTGAACAGTAACATACAGACAAGGAAAGTAGGTTCAGTTGTAGGATTAGTCCATTATTACATTAAATGTCATCACAGCCCTATTTAGAAATCTGGATGAACAAACAGTTCCTTTAAAACGAACCATTCTCTTTCTACAAAAAGAAAACATGACTCCAACTACAGAAAGTAACACCTTCACTAGAAAATGTTTCAAGTAACAAACAAGTGTTGAATGAGACAAATATTCACTCCTTTAGAATAAAGCAAACGAAAAACAAAACCGGTAGTCAAGAACCTTTATTTATCCATGTGTGCCACTCAAAGATGGAGTAAAGACATGGAACAAGATCTGACCACTTATGAGGGCAATCAAAATATGGATCAAAGGTTTTGTAACTTCTCTTTTTTTTTTTTCTTAAACCTTTCGTTTTTCTACAATGAGACCAGCTGATGGACAGGGAAATTAAAAGACAGCAGTAACAGCATAAACATATATTCATATACAGAAAAGGAAACAGAATTTACCTAAGGTCAAAAGTAAAATATGTTGGTTAGTATGCAAACATAGGGAGAAGAGCCAAACCTTTTTTTTTTCTTCTATTACAGCTCAACATACATTTCTACACAGCATGCAATAAGGCACCTATCTAACAATGGAAAAAAGCCTATGCTATGAGTTGAAGCACAATTATTCAGAAAGAAAGAAAAATGTTCAATATAATGTTCACCCCCATAAAAACAGTATTCCTCTTTTCCCTTTCAGATTACCCAAACCATATTTAAAAAAATACATCAGTATGTAAAAGATCTTCCCCCATACACAGTACTTTAAGTAGAAAGTGTATCTTCGTGGAATTCTGAAAGAAAGAACCAAGAGCAAGCTATTTTTTATTGTACTGATAATTACACACAATCTATTATACTAAATTTTGATAATCTGCTGCATGTATCCAGAATATAAGTTAACTACAGATTATATATATATGAATGTCTGAACTAGTTCTACGGCAATGACGTTAGGTTTGAACGCAAATATGCAATTTACCCATTAGTAACAAGTTGTATAGTACCAAAGGGAACTAGTTAAGAAATGCTTCAGAGGGAACATTTAGATCAAATTACACTGAATTGTAAGTATACACTGATTTATCAATCTAGGTATTCTGAAGTCAGTCAGTAAGTCAGACAATTCAAAAGGAACGGCTGAATTTTGCCAAGAAGCTCGAGTCTCTCGCAGCTCATTTTAGAATGAAGCTGCCTGACTGCAAGCTCGTCACTGAAAGTATGCTACAGTTGAACTCTCCTGTTCAGTTAATTTGACCCCCACACAGCCGATTTTAATTGCTGCTGAAAGCAATGGTGACTTAAGTTGAAGTAACTTTGAAACTAATTTTATGCGGACGTGCACCTTTGCCTGGAGCCAGTGAAACTTTCAAGCACCATCCTATTTTCGAAATAAAGACGGCTAAGACAGACCGGGTCATACAAAAATTCTGTGTAATGTGTAAAAGAACTGCACACGCACCTATACATATGTATATAAAAAAAATCAACACTTATTTACAAATGATAATATCTTAACAGGCCATGAATAAGACGACGGGTAAAGATTTAAACAGATTTTGTTAGGGGGTGGGCGGTGGATCTCTCCTGAAATTTTTACTTGGTCACCAATTGTGTCTAAAGCTCAAAACAGGCTCCGATGTTGTCCATCCCAATTTCTTTCCAAGGGTCTGAGTGAGAGCATAACTAGCCTGGTCATTAAGCATGAAATTGCTACATCATACAGATGGCAAATGAAAGGCAGCAAGCTCGATCTGCACATTGCACAGGAGCAGCTCAATAGCAATCATACCAGTTATTGAAATTCATCGCCCTTATCATGTAAAGTTAAATGACTTAACCAGAAGATTATTTTATCTGTCTATAGAACCAGAATAAACCTTAGATTTTCATTTTAGCCTAGTTCTATAAAGACAAAAATAATTTGAGGTTGGCCTGAAACAAAGCTGGGACAAAGTGTAAAATACCACAGCCACCTTAATGGTGATATTACTGATCAACGTGAATCCTGTGGTGCCTTGAGAGGGAGGAGGAGTGATTGAAACCTTTTCCACACTGAGAACACCTGTATGGTTTCTCACTCTGCAGAATCCTCTGTTTCAGGATGGTAGTAGGGGGGAATCCTTTTCCTGTGGGAATAGCACTATATGGGGTCTTCTCATCCAAGTGCACACGTTGGTGTCTTGCAAGAGAAGAGGAATGATTAAACCTCTTGCCACAGTGGGCACAAGTGTAGGATTTCCCATCCGAATGAGTTCTCTGGTGTCTGGACAGCGATGAAGAATGATTGAAGCTCTTCTCACAGTGGTTGCAGCTGTATGGCTTTTCGCCTGTGAGCATTCCCCTCTTCATAGGAGTGTCAAAGGGGAACTCCTTATCAGGCTGGGCATACATTTTGGCCTCCAGATGGACTTTGTGGTGTCGTGACAGGGATGAGGAGTGATTGAATCCTTTGTCGCACTGAGAGCATCGGTAGGGCTTGCCACCCTGGTGCACCAGCTGGTGCTTCTTCAAGTGGCGCTTTCTTACGAAGCTCTTCCTGCACTGGTTACACTTGTAGGGCTTCTCACCAGAGTGGATTCGCTGGTGTTCTCTCAGAGTGGCTGCTGCCGCAAAACACTTGCCACACTGGGAGCATCGATGTGGTTTTTCGCCAGCATGGGTCTTCTGATGCTGTTTCAAATTAGAAGCAGTTGCAAAGCCCTTTCCACACTGAGGGCAGGTAAATGGCTTCTCACGAGCATGCAGCTCCTGATGTTTCTTTAGGTGGCGCCTGCGGACAAAGCTCTTCCTGCACTGAGTACATTTGTAGGGTTTGTCATCAGAATGCATTTTCATATGCTCTCTGAGCGTGATGGCTGCAGCGAAGCTCTTCCCGCATTCAGAGCATCTGTGTGGCTTTTCAGGGGAGTGCATCATCTGATGTGGTTTAAGGTTGAATGCATCAATGACCCCCTTACCAACCATCTCCACACCAGTGGTGGCATAGCCCTTCTCCTTCATGTGTATTTTCATGTGCCCTCTCAGACTAGTTTCCACAGCAAAGCTCTCACCACACTGGATACAAATGTAGGGATGAGTCGCTTTATGCAATTCGAAGTGTTGATGTAGATCCGTCATGCTGCCGAATATCTCCCCGCACTCGTTGCACTGAAGACCCTGGGCTTCGTGAATGATGACACCATTCTCCGACTCCACCGTCAGCTCTCCTCCATGATCTGACTCAACCTTCACTACATGCTCTGCACCGGCTCCACCCATCTCTGTCTTCAGCAGCACCTCACCTAGCAGAGCCTCGTTGCCTTTCATGTCTGCACCTCCGAAGTATTGCGGATCATGTACTTCCGACTTTGTGTAGTCGTGGTCTGTCTCCGTTACGGCGTCAACACAAGCCACAGCCCCAAGATCACCATGAATGGCTTCCAGGTCAAGCCTCTTATCCTCCTGGGTCATAATCTCAGTCTCCGCTGCATAGTGCAAGTCACCGACTTGCGTGTGAGTTATGACACACTCAGACCCCAGCGTGTCAAGGCCTGGTGTGTCACACTCAGTCTCTGACTCAGCCATCAGGACACACTCCAGCCTGACGACTTCCGTCTTCCCGTTCAAGTGAAACTTAGCGCTGCTCTAGGAGCACCGCTTTCTCAGAATCAAAAATGCTTGGGACCTTTTCGGTCAGCCCGAGCCGGGAGGATCTAGCCTGTTGGGAACACAAAACACAAACTTACAAATGCTTGCTGCACATAAAGAACATGAAAACAAAAATATAAGTCAGTAACTAATGTTAATCCAGAGTAGTCCTGGTAGTAAACTTGAACTTTCTGGTTAAACCTGTAAAAACAGAAGATTACTGCACCTTTTCTGACCACCAGCCTAACACTGGAAGTGCTGAGGTGCTGGTGAAGAACAAACACCACATTTTAGACTAAACATAAGTGTCAGACAAGGGAACAGACATATTACCAAATAAGAACAATTAAAAGAAAGAGAAATTTAGAGAAGCTACTTGAGTACAACATAAACAAACAAGGCTACCTGGCTATTACCATTAAGCTAGTTAGCAAATATCTGCATGGCTAGTGTTAGCCGATATTTATTTTTGAGCTAACTTGGGTGGCTAGGTATACCTGTTAAAGCAAAGTTTTACATTATTTTCTTAAAGCCAATAGCTATGCATAATGGCCTCCAAAAGCAGAAGATTTAATAATTCTGGTAATACACGTTCTTTATTACCATTAACGCAAAACCAGCATTTAACTCTACCGAGGATAAAAACATGGGCATCCCATTGTTGGCTAAGTTAGCTGGCTAAATAGCTTTGGCTAGTTAGCTTCCTGAAGCACGCAATATCTGCTAACTAGCGCGGCTAACTAGCAATTTGGCTAGTAGATCATGTAGTTTTCATATCTTGACCAGACAGATTAAATTCAGAGTAGTTACTTAATCTTGTCTTGTCGGTGTCCTGCTCCAGTCTCGGAGTGGCCGTGCACTAGTAATTGTGACTCAGCCTCTTCGGAGAATTACGACGCCTTTCGCGGTGGGCATCTTGTGCAGCTCAGACTGGAACACAGCTAACTAGCTCTAAAATGGCCGCCGCTAGCTTCCGCCCTCACAACAGCAATGTAGCTACGCAACTCGAGCTCGAGCGCAGCTACCGCCATGAAACAACACGGTTGTTGTAAGGTGGAAAACACACTGCGGTTAAACACGACGTTAAATACACACCAACAAACCGTTTACAAATCAGCTACACCGAATATCCCGAATGCTTAAAACGTATTTCGATTAAAATGGCTTAAACCGCTGCTGAACAATCTCGCAAAAAGCCCGGGAAAGGCGTCCCCCATCTTACATAACTGGCAGCGCATGTCCTTTGTGGTGAAAAAGAAGAGTTTAATGATCTAATGTGTTTGTATATAGCATGTTGTTAGCTGTCCTAAATCTGGCTAACTCTGCTCGAGCCAGCAGTGAGCAGTGAGGATAATGCTAGCTAACGATGAAAATTGTTACACATTCTTAGCTCGATGAAACAACATGGCCTACCATGCTGCTAAAGCCCGAACCCCAGCGCTACATCCCAGCTACCGCCATTGAATTCCATGACGTTCACCATTTCAATAGCCGTTTTCTAAAATCTGCTAAATTACCACAATAGGGCGTGTATTAAAATACACATTTGATCACGTTAACCCGGACTACGGCTCAACACTAATACCTTGTCATTATAGCACGCTAGTTAGCCGCTTAGCTGGCTAGGCTCACTTCTAAAGTTTAATCGGAAAGCTAGGATTAATTTTGGGAGCGCGAAACATTTTATGCATTTAGAAAAATAAATAAGTAAAAATAAACACTCGGTTTACAGACTTTCCGACCTGTTTGTCCTCTTGATCGCTGTGAAAGACAGCGGAAGGAGTGCTGTGTGTTTGCAGGCGTCTGGTGAATCGGAGGCCTGAAGATCTGGGCTTGTTTGCGTCCACACAGCTCGGCTCTGAAACTCTCGCGCACACTGTCCGCGGGAGCGCTGGCACCTCACACTTTCTGGCGCCAAGTGCGTTTAAGCGCATGAGCAAAAAGACGAGCTGTGATCTATCTGCCCACTGCTGCCACCCAGCGGACCGGCGCTCACTCTGACCTCCTCAATGCACAAGCGGGTGAGCAAAACCTCTCTACTGAGGAAAAAAAGGTGGCAAATGACCTGATATCTGAGTATCTGTGGTTTCAGATATCATAAGATTATCACTATATTGCCAAAAGTTTTGGGACACCCCTTCAGGTGTTGTATTTCAGGAGTTGGGCTTGGCCACTTAGTTCCAGTGAAAGGAACTTCAGCAAACGAAGACATTTTGGATAATTTCATGCTCCCAACTTTTTGGGAACAGTTTGGGGATGACCCCTGCACACCAGTGCACAAAGCAAGGTCCATAAAGACATGGATGAGTGAGTTTGGTGTGGAGGAATTTCACAGAGTCCTGACCTCAACCTGATAGAACACCTTTGGGATGAAATAGAGCGGAGACTGAGAGCCAGACCTTCTTGTGCAACATCAGTGCCTGACCTCACAAATGTGCTTATAGTGGAATAGTCAAAAATTCCCATAAATACATTCCTAAACCTTGTGGAAAGCCTTCCCAGAAGACCACACCAAACCCACTCATCCATGTCTTTATGGACCTTGCTTTGGGCACTGGTGTACAGTCATGTTGGAACAGGAAGGGGTCATCCCCAAACTGTTCCCACAAAGTTGGGAGCATGAAATTGTCCAAAATGTCTTGGTATTAAGAGTTTCTTTCACTGGAACTAAGGGGTCAAGCCCAACCCCTGAAAAACAACACCTGAATTCAATGATTTGGAAGGGTGTCCCAAAACTTTTGGCAATATAGTGTATCATCTTTTAACAGATCCTATTACTTATAGCATCACTTAACACACAGTGCATCTGTCTTATTTTCAGTGTTCCACACTCTTCAAAAGCTCTTAAGTTTTCTGTAATGTATTTACAACAGTGCTCATTTTGCCAAAACATTAGGTTATTGACTGTGGCAGTTTTGTTGATGCGAGGTGATTTTAAGAAGCTCTAAATTTGTTTATTAGAAATGATAGACGGTCTTCAGCCTCCGTGGGGCGCTTTTTCCACGGTCTACCGGTGATCTACCCCAGTGAGGTTAGGTGGCAGTCCTTAGAGGAAACCAAAATAAAAGCCAACATGTCTCTGATGCCCTCTAGTGGCGAGCTGCAGTACAGTTTATAACCCCGCCTATTCCCGTCTTAGTCAATGAGACAGGAGTAAATAGCCCATTTTATGCTATATCTCCAGAAATTACTATATAGGAACTGTTGTGTCGTTTTTTACAAGTTTAGTTGGCCCTGATATATATATCCCAATATTTTTCAAGTTTTTAGATTACACTCAAGCCTCATGAACCAGAGCGTGCATGCACTTTCCTCAGACCTGAGGGTCTTGACAGTTCTGTAGAAAAGCCTTGACTTGTTTTGCAGGAAACTCCTCTGACAGACCATCAGCAGGAAGTTCTTTACAGTTCTTCTAGTATGTTGCTCATTTCTATTGGCTAGCTCATGGTACTGAGAGCCCAACTAGCAGACCGACGTTAGTGAAGAAAATGACTGCATAACCAGGACAGCTAACACTAGCTCAGATCAGTTGACTGTTATGACCTTAGTGAATACTCAAAAGCTTGGTAAAGTTACTCCATTAACAGATGTTACCAAGATGGAAATAAAGAAGAGCAGCGTTTATTCCTCAAAATATGTGTTGAGTGCAGTTGGTGACTGTTATGTACCAGTATATTTTCGCTTACTACTTTACATTAGCTATGGTAGCACAGTTAGTCATGAAGCTCTAAAATCTTTTCTTGACAAAGAAAAATCAATGTATCTGTGCAAATTATATGACTACAGTTTAGAATTTTACATAATAATTAATAACAATGTATTTGCCACTTGCCAGCTGTATTTAATGTTCAAACTCCAGTTTTTGCAAGGTGTTGACTTCCAACTCAAAAAAGGCTTCAAAACCTTACAGTGAAATTGAATGCTGCCATCCTTATCTATCTATCTATCTATCTATCTATCTATCTATCTATCTATCTATCTATCTATCTATCTATCTATCTATCTATCTATCTATCTGTCTGTCTGTCTGTCTGTCTGTCTGTCTGTCTGTCTGTCATCCAGGCATTAATCTGGACTCATCCATTTCATCTCAGGTGCATTCTTGCCTCATACTCATTATCCATCTGCACAGACTGAAAAGAAGCACGTTATTGATTATGGAGTGGATAAAGTGTGTTCATCACAGTGACTTTGTTTCTTAAGCAAAGGCTGAGAAAAGAAGTTTTGGGAATTCCTAGTTTCAGATCTTTTTTTTTTTGTGGTTTCTGAGAGGTAGCTGGGCTGGAAATTGTACAGTATCCTAGCAACCCTAGTTAATGATATTAGTGCTCCAACGCAGCTGAAGAAAGAAATGTCTAAAACCACTCAAAACAAGCTATTAGACTATGCTGAATGACTGCCTATTATGGGGTTACTTTATAAATCCACTAGATAGTAGATTATAGTGTATTAACGTATATAGTGTGAAAGCTTCTTGATTTAATTTTGTTTGAGGTTTTGTTGTAATGTTATCCTTCCCTGATGGTCCCACGCTACTACTCTCTGTAGTGAGACTATGCCTTCATTGTAGCTTGGAACCAGTCGTTCAAAGCAGGTTTTATTGGTTTAATGAGAATAAAAGAAAAGAACAGGCATAGGAACAATGCAAGAATGAAGTTTTCTGTTCTCCGACTACCTACCCCCATGAAATTTAATACAGGCAGCCACGAGCTTCCGCATGTTTTGTCAGTTACTGCAGGCAATGTAAGCGTGCCTGTTAATTAGACAACAACGTTTCTGGAAAAAAAAAAAAAAGCAACTGTAATCCTGATATCCTCACTAAGCAGTGCAATCCATGAACCATTCCAGCATTGATTACTGTTTCCTTCTATGTGCAAGACACTGCTTTAGGGTCTCTTCATATTAATGGTAATCAGTCAGTGTCAGTGTCTCCACAGCCACACATTAGAATACAGATTGTTTCCTCCAACAGTCTTCCACATGAAAATGCTAACTATGCAGACATAATCCATATATGGATAAATGATCTTCACAAAACCTGTGTAACACAGCATGATGTTACACTTCGCAGACAGTATCTGTTTTTAAAAGCCTTAAAAACAACTTATGTTGTAGATTAGGTCTCTGTCTGCTCTGTAATCAGTAATCAGGGTACCGTAGTGCTCTGTTTAATGTTTCTCTAAAGTTTTCCGGCTCCTTTCCTGGCTGTATGAAAGACAGAAGGCCAGACGTTAGTCGGTAAACATTTTATTTTTCGTCACAATTTACAAGGGATTCATGTTTGGAATTTGAAGTGTAAAGGATTAATTTAACTAATGCCACCCTCTTTATAAACAGAGTAGCTCAGTACTAAAAATAGCTACTAAAAAAAAATCTATAAAAAAAAAGCCTAGCTAGTCCAGTTACCCCAGAATACCACATGCGCTGCTCAATATTGTATCAACAAAAAATATTTACATGAAATAGCTATAAATATGCACAATTATACAGAGGTGGGTGAGCGAGCTCAGAGCACAGTGTGTGAATCTACACCCTGCTGTTCACACATTCATGACAGGAGTGAGCTGGAGCAGGGAACTTTGAGGATGAATGCCGTTGGTTTTGGAGTGGAGCTTTTCAAGGTTCTGCAGGAAAGTACGTCGTTTCAGCCCTTGCAGTATCACAGAGTTGGATGAGATTAGACTCATGCGTGTCCTGCGAATAAACAAAAACAAAGCTAAATTCCCTGTAATGAAGTGAAAAATAATAGTTTTATTACAGTTTTATAAAAGTGTGTTTTCAGTGCAGTTAATCAAAGCCTAAATTCAGTTTTGATCCACCTTCACAAAGCTTAAAAACTGAGCTGATATAATACAACGTCTTCAAATAATGATCAGGTTTATTTCATTCAGATTCCAGACCAATAGGAGTGACTAACCTCGGAGAGTCAATCCCGCTGTCTGCTGTGTTGCTCTGATTCTCTGTTGTTTCACTCGGACAGACACCGGTACGATCGCAGTGACCCAGGCTTGCAGGTTGAAGGTTATCAGCATTCACTGATTGATTCTGTTTGTAGTCCTGTGAGTGACAAACCCAGTGGCTGGCTTGGTCTTCATCATCATCTGCGGACTTCAGTACTGTTTCAGTGTCTGAGCCTCTCTCGCTCGTGTGACTGTAATCAAAGATACTGACGTCCAGAGTGTCCGTGGGCTCCGAGTGTCCTGGGCTGGGTTTATTCAGTTTCTCATCCACGTGTTGCGGCTTTCCCACAGGAATGCAATCTGCTGGTAGGTGGGACAAGCCAGGCTTGTGCTCAGTTTGAGGCCACCTGTATTCATGCTGTCTCTGTGCGACTCGTTTGGTGTCTTGACGAAGAGTTAATATGTTTTCTTCTATGAAAGAGCTGTCCCAGTTCCCGTCAAAACAGACTGGCTCACGGCAGCGAGATGTGCCAGGGTGAACTAACTCATTGACATGCTCCTCATTCAGGTAGAGGGAGCTACATCCATCATCTTCATCTTCAATATTCTGGTAAATGTGCTGCTCTGTATCAGTGTGTACTTCACTGTCTGCATGGCTTGTGTTTCTGTGTACCCTCTCGCTGTTGGCCAGGTGATGGCTGCTTGTCATGCTGCCAGTTTGCTGATGTGAGGAGAGAAGGTCAGGACAGTGGTCAGATTCATCTTTGCCGTTAACTAGATGTAGAGACAATCTACACCGAACTGAAGGTTTGGGCCATGACACGGGTAGCTCTGTTGTTTCGTATGAAAGTGAAGCAAGGTCCGTACCAAGTTTTTGATCAGAAATAACTTTTAAATCTCTCTCTTGTAAAACTTTTGTCGGCTTCGCTCTCCCATTGCTGAACTCTCTGTCTTTCTGTTTGATTTTGTCTTCTATCCTCAGTGTGCTGTTCTCGGGGTAGAAAGAGCTGTAGTCTCCAGGAAGTTCTTGGATTGTTTTAGCCTCCATGGTAGAATCCAAATTCAGCCCTCTTTCATGAAGCTGTTCACATGACCTGTCCAACAGCATGCAGGATTTTTGCATCTCTTCACTGATCCCTTTCACACAGTGCGGATCCCAGGACTTTGACCTGTGGCCCGCTCGCTCTCGTCGACTCGACGTCTTGGCTTCCCTCCTCCTTTGTTCCTTATGATTGACGGCTGTGTGACTTACTGGCATCAGCTGAAACGGATCCTCTATGCGTTTCTTATAGACAAATTTTGCATCTAAACCTGCACAGTCCTCGTGATGAGCAGGCTCCTCTTGGATTAATTCAGGCCTGAGGCATGATGGGATGAGATCATCTCCCTGTAAATCCTCATCACATGGAACATCCTTACTCTTTGTCCTCTGTTTCTCTTTTACAGAGGGAACTCTCCTTTTGCTTCGACTGGCTTTCGAGGCTAATCTTCTGCCACTAGCTTTGGTTGAATGGTGCCTTTGCTTAGGGAGCAGGATCTCTGTGGACATGCCTTTGTCAGTAGTCAGGGCCTTGGTCACTCTCTCTGCCTTCTCTTCCAATTTCTTCATTAGGACTGTATGGCGGACGAGGTTATCAACAGTTAGCTCAGGGTTGATCCGTTTAATGATAGCATGCTCCAAATCTCTGGGAAGGTTATTAAGATCATCCTCATCCCTGACTGGCCATTCCTCTGGTGGGAACTGTCCAGAGAAGGTGGCATATTCCTTCTTTAGCTTGTTCTCCTTCTTTCCCGTGTTACGCCGAAACAAGTTGAGGCCGAATTTACGTCCAGGTTTTTCCTTGTCCTTACGGCTAGTGACTGTAGACTTGCTGATTTCGCTCGCCTGGTAGTCTGCTGCCGTAGATGTGGATTGGTGTTGGACTGTTGGCTTATGTTCTCTGGGCCACTTAAGGCTTTTCCCAGTGCATTCACTTAAGTTGATAGACTGCTCCTGGACAGAAGGAGGGGCAGTTTGTTGAGGTGTAAAGCAACTACAGGACTTGCAGTGAGCCATAAGGGGTACTTCAGTAGAAGCATCCATGCAGCTCTCATTGCTCATCAGGTACGTGATGGGAGGAGGAGAGATATGGTCATTATCGCCTGTCCACCAGTTCTTCTCCTTCACCATGTTGTTGGTGATAAAGTATGTTTGAGGTGTAACAATGAAGTATCCCTCTCCAGTGTGGTAGATTTTTCTCTCTTTAATGAGAGCTCCCAGAGCATTGTAGAGGATCTCTTGAGTGGGAATGGCCATTCCTTAAAATGAAAAGCATCATAAAGAAATTTTTACTAAACATTGCAGTGTTAAAGATCTGACTAGGTTGAGGTTTTTCATAAATACTGATTAATATTGGAATGGGTTATGAATATGTTATAATGTGGTACCTGGATGGGCTTTCATCATGTGATTAATTAGTGTTTCCTGGTTGACCATGACATGAGCAACATTCATGTCGGATATGACAGAGCACAGTACCTCAGACAGTGGAATAAACTGCGACTGACAGATAGGTGACATTTGTACTGGAGACAAATCACCTGAGGAAAACACATAAGGAATTTCTATTAATTTTCATCTCATATTTAACACAGAAACATATTTGCATTGAACATTAGAAAAGCAGACTGAGAGCAGTCTTCAAAGCTAGCCAAATCGGATACATTAAAAAGTTTCATACACCTTGTTTTCAGACATGACACAAGACCTAAAACCACATAAGAACCTTATCCTTAATGCTCCAAGCTAGGACATAAAAGAGTTGGAACTTTTTTAGGCATTCGGCTTAATTATAGGGAGAATATTACAATATATAAAGCGGTGACATTTTTATGAAACAGAAAGAATTTCTGGAACTTTTACTTCTTTGAGTAGGCAGAGAAAATATTCTTTAGAGAAATAGTCACATATTATATCAAAGCTATTATAAAATGAAAAAGAACATCTGTTATTTGTTAACATTTTATTATAATATACACCAATCAAGCATAACATTATGACCACCTGCCTAATATTATGTCAGTCCCCATTTTGCTGCCAAACATCCCTGACCCGTCATGCACCGTGTATTCTGACACCTTTCTATCAGTTCTATCAATTTGAGCAACAGTACCTCATCTGTTGGATCGGATCACATGGGACAACCTTCACCATGTGCATCAATGAGCCTTGGCTGCCCATGTCACCGGTTCACCACTGTTCCTTCCTTGGACCACTTTTGATAGATACTGACCATTGCAGAACAGCCCACAAGAGCTGCAGTTTTGAAGATGCTCTGATCCAGTGGTCTAGCCATCACAATTTGGCCCTTCATCAAACTCGCTCAAATCCTTACGCTTGCCCATTTTTCCTGCTTCTAACACATCAACTTTGAGGACAAAATGTTTCCTTGCTGCCTAATATATCCCACCCACTAACAGGTGCCATGATGAGGAGCTTCACCTGTCAGTGCTCATAATGTTATGGCTGATCGGTGTATGAATATATATTATTCTAACCAGAGTCCTAATTCCCCAGATGATACTGGTAAAAACTGAAAACATAAAATTTCATCTCATCATCATGGTGTAATCTTCTCATCTACCAGCTCCTTCCCTGTTCCACACACATCTCCCTTCTCTACTTTTAAATGAGTTTACAGCATGAGTGACTTCACATCAGTTAATATACCGACACAGTACTTGATTAAATCCAGGAAATTGACCATACTACTTGCTGTTTTGAGAATGTAATCATCAAGATCAGAATTTTCACTAACATTAACCAGCTAACTTGTTGCCAGTTCTACTTGCTTTTGTTTGCTGTTGTTGCTGCACTGCAATTTCAGACCAAACTGCTGCATGAATATTTGATATTTACTATAATAGATCAGCACTCAGGCCTGCAACTATAAAAATGCAGTTGAAGTATTTACAGTAATTCTATTAGTTTTTTTTTTTTTAAGAGACACGCTTTCGTGGAGGTGTCCATGTTTATTTTTACCACTCTTACCATGTTGAGTGACTTTAATACATCTATCTTGGAAGAGAGCACTGACATGGCACCATGAATACAGCATTAACTATCCATAAACATGAACAAGTGTGTGTGTGTCTGTGTGTGTTCAATGTACAACTAAGTATCTCTACATTTTTTTTTAGAAGTAACCTGCTAATTAATTCACCACAATGGATTAATCATAAGCAGGAGATTACAGGGTTATGGTCTTTTCTTCTTCTTTTCTTCAAGTTGAAAGCGAACGCACATCACATATATAATTACTGTGAGTAAATGTATTCTTTATTTTAGTTGGATGATATTAAATAGTAACAGCTCACCATGTGTTGCATATTGGCCACTCAGCTCTTGTGAGCTGGCTCATCTCCTATATACTATTTTAAGAGAAAATGTCCATGCTTTTGGTCAGTTACATCAGTCTATTGATTTTATCAGCCCAAAATATATTGTTCATTCCTCTACAAAAAAAAGTGCACACATTGCACACCACACACATTGCAGTGGCTCGAGGGCACACATTTTGTCTTTACTCATGATTATTACCCAAGTTCACTACTACATTACGAGAGGCATTTCTCTCTTATGCAACTTTTATATCACACAAGTCTGAACACACACACTTTTCTATTCGATTTTTTATCTTTATGAATCCCTGATCCAAAGTAAATATCTACCATCCTGACTGAAGTGTTGACTTCCTCTGTTGGTGGATGTATTCAACAGATCGAAGCGAGTATAAGTCTCCTTATCTTGAGCGTATAGAGATAACTCTAGTCTCATTCCTCTTTTCTGTTTCTATATGCTTTCTCTGGGCAGCACAGTGTTTTAGCGGGCTCCTGGCAGCTCCAGGGTCCTGATTTGATCCTGAGCTTGAGCTCCTTTTTGAACAGAATTTAGTTGCATGTTCTCATTCTGTCTGTATGCGTATCACGAGGTGGATTGGCTGAGATTGAATTTCCCTGAGGTGTCAATGTGTATGCTCAGTGCCCAATAAAGGACCAGAGTCCTATCCGGGGTGTATTCCAACCCCAAGCCCAGGATTCTCAGAATAAGCATTGGATCCACCTTGACCAGGATAAACTCACACTTATTAAAAAATAAGTTTATATTCTCCATCTTTCCCTATAGCGTATTTGATCCTTCAATCTGGGGCCACTGAAAGAGGAACCAGGGGGGAAAAATCCACACTCCTCTTATAAAGCTGTGTCTTATTTCACTTGCAGAAGCAAGGTCATGCCTAGCTATGAGGACACTGAGGTCCAGATCCTGCTTGTTTTGCTGTTTCTAAATCTCGTCAGCCACTTTCTTTTTGTTATATTGAATATGGAAACATTGACATACACAATTTCTCACTAATTACTGTACAAATTGCATCAAACATTTTATTAAACGAGAACATTTCTCTGTACAGGTTTATTCAATGAGAACAAACATTTTCATCAAAATAAAAAGTTCCTTAAACACACCAAACCTCACTAAAAACAACACAAGCCTTAGGTCAATGCTTTTAAACAATATATACTTACAGCACCTTGAAACTGTACTATAAATCCATGTTTACATTTTAGCTGTGCTTTAGTTTCAGAAACAGGTGGAAAACCATGAATGGATTAATGAATTTAGGTGACCGCCGATGGCGTGAAATGTAACTTCCACACTCTCTCAGGGGCAAAATTTGTGTGTTCGTCGTAACTTGAGGCTGCTTGAAGACATTAAGACCTTTGTCTCATTTACCATGAATAGTCCGCCAGGTACCATGGTAACTACAGGGCATGGCACAAAAGCACAAACAGAATGGACGAAAACTAAAGGAAATGTAAGCACTGACTTCCATTTGAGGTGGCCTTTCTTGTGCTTTGGACCAATGTCTGAATGTTATCTAACAAAGATAATAGCCTAGATTTTTGATATGGTGTTTGTACACTCTGGATGAAAGAATGTTTTGTTTAAGCACCATTTTTCTCCAAGTGAAAGCAGATGCCAAATGTCAAACATGACAAATTTACATGTTCATTTGCAGTTTTTTAGCGTAACTCTAATCACTTACAAACGACTTACAAACCAGCACCTTCTTGTCAGATTGTAGCCCTTTACGGACTACCTAAATACCACTGCACTCAATTATCATATCACACTAGATCACTGATATTACGAACAATTTGATGATCTTTGTGTACAGTAACTCATTATGCACAACTTATTAACAGTCACATGAACTGCTGATGCTTGTAGTACTAAAGCAATGTAGATTTTTGCCCTTTTTAAGACAAAATCTGGTTTGTTTTTGACAGATTTATTCCCTACATAAAATATAGTTGTATTATATTTGTTTAAGTTGTGGTTATATGATCTGGGCTGGAAAAATAATTTCAGACAGGATGCATCCCAACTAGAGTAAATTTAGTCATCTGTGTGGTTTCAGTCTAAAGTTTTCATACGGGCAAACCACAGAGGTAATTAGATGTAGTAACACACACACACATACAGAGAGAGAGAAAGAGAGAAAGAGAGAGAGAGAGAGAGAGAGAGAGAGGGAGGGAGGAGGGGAGACACCCCTAGAACTAATAAAGATCCTATTTTCATGTGGTGAGGCTCATTCCTCATCACGACCACTAACAAGATTCCCTTCAGTCCACTCTGCTCAGTCCAAAAGTAGTTAGCAAAAGCAAATGCAGAGGCATTTCTCCGAACGTGATTTTTCCTCTGGGAGGAGGAAGGTTGTGGATAAAAGCTAACCTGTGCAAGCAGTCTAATGAAGCTCAGTGTATTTAGCTATTTCTAGACTAGTATAGATTTAGAACAAATGTCTTAGCTTGAAACTTCCTGAACTGGAAAACATTGACATGATTACTCAGTCTGAGCTTTTATTCATTCATCCGAATATAGAAACCAAGCAACACTGTGTCTACTTATTGATCATAAAGCCGCTGTACATCTGTCAAACAACTAGTCCAATCAGATTCAGTCAGTGTAGTCCAAATATTGGGGAGAAATCCGTTTTTACGAGCTTTGTCTGGACCATGGAATCAGGGCTGAGTGATATGATGACATAATACTGATATTATGATAATGCTGATAACATAATAATTGTATGTCAGAACATGCACGTGTGTATATTCTAATATTTCTTTTTACGTTTTGTTAAATAAATCTCATTAAATCCTGACTTAAAGCAGCTGATTTGATGTTCGAAATTTGTGTAAAATGTTTTTTAAAAAATGTACAGATTTTTCTCCTTTTCACTGTTTATATATTTCAATAAAATAATCTATGTTTAATTATTTAAAAAATTTATAATTAATGCATATTATTTAAAAATATATAAACATAAATTATATAAATAAAGTACTTCAATTATATAAAGTAAGTGTATGTAATATGTTAAATATATTTGTAAATATATATTGAATATACTTGTCTTTTTATATATATATATATTATATATATAAAATATATATATATTTATATTTTGTGTATATATATATATATATATATATATATATACAAAATATAAATATATATAAAATTTTACATTGTTGTATCTTATAACTGTCTGAGCTGCTGTAGCACAAGAATTTTCCTCATAGGATTAATAATCTATCTATCTATCTATCTATCTATCTATCTATCTATCTATCTATCTATCTATCTATCTATCTATCTATCTATCTATCTTTTAATTGTGAGATGATATTTTTCTCATATCTCTCATCCCTGCATGTGACTATTAGCTGAACTCATAATCCAGGCATGTCCTTTATCACTTGGTTCTGCAGTCTAATCCCTCTTGCAAAATAGTTCCCCGTGTGCTGTTTTAACTTTAACATGGTATTAATCTTTAGATCTCTGTATCTTCTCAGCTCTGTCTGCATTGTACCCACTCAATGCAGCCGCAATCAGCACAGCTACCATGAGTTGTGCAATTCCACCTGGTCTCAGTACAGCTTCACTGTCTAACTGAGAGGGACGAGTCTGATCGTGCGCGCCATGCATGAAGAATGGAGGCAATAAATCCAGTCTCATCAGCTCTGTGATTAGTTGATTTCCTTGAAGAAAGGATTGATGTTGAAAGCCACCAGCCTTTAACCAAATTCCACTGCGGTTTTGCTCACAATGTATATGTATATATGACATAGGAGCCTAAAAATCAAAGCTCTCAGCATCTGGTGTGCTGTTCAGAAACATCAGCATTAATCACCTAGAACAGTCATGAGCTGTCTTAATCCTTTTACACTGATGTACTTTTATTCTATTACTTTTAGTGAGTTAAGACATTAATGGCTTGTCATTTTGCTACAAGATGCATGTTTCGTAATGCAGCAGTAAAAGTCTTGGCTTTATTTCAGTAAAGAGTTAAAGGTTCTTCATTACTACAATGGCTCTACTTGTTACCCTAATTGGAAAGAAAACCCCTTTACTGTCAAAGAAGTCAAAGAACGCTTTAGGGGTTCGAGATGCAACCTTTTAACAAAGATATGCTGGAAGAAATTTCGGTGTGAAGATGTGAAATTCTGCAGACACAAACCGGGGCTTTGGATGAAACTCTGGTGTCTGGAGATGTGAGGCCTCACTGCTGAGCCATTCTCATCCATGTGTTACTAATTATGTATCATAAGAGTAGCTGTCTAAAACCAGTATGCAGGAATGACTCCTAGAGTGAACTGAAAACACCAGCCCAGGACTGACCAAACTGTCAAGCTTTTCTTCACCCCATGAGCCAGCATTTCTTTTTTTTGCAGTGATACTTAACACTTCAGCACTGACTATTTCACACGGATTTACTTTTTATTTTATGTTCCTCGTTTTATGTCCGGTTAGACGGAGCACAAAAAGACACTATTACCAAGTGAAGAGGCTAGAAATCATTATGTGGACATGTGCAATGATTAACAGGAGAAGCTCTGGAAAATGGGCTTCACACGGTTATACTGATACAAGAAACGAATGTTCCCCTAGAACTACACTTCTGTTTTGAGCAGGGGAAAAAGGAAAGAGATAACCTTGAAAATAACCCTTCGCTAAGTGCTTTTGGATTGCTTTACTCCTATTGATTTAACACTTAAATCAGCCCAATGAGCTCAATAAATATATTTTTTTATTTGTCAGGGTATCTGCAAGTTGTAAAATGAAGACAAAAATGGTTTTCCCATGACAAAATAGCAAAGCTTGCAAAATGATAGTAAAGTTACTCCTACATGTTTGGAAATATGCAAATATAAAAGAGTGTTAAATGCATATATGTTCACTGCAGGCACCAGAGTAACCCAAGTAACCTTACCAAACATCTGGCACCATTTTACAAAAAGCGAGGGTCAGTGACATTTGTAAACTTGTGCCAAATGTTTGTTAAAGGACACTGCTGAGCAAATACAGCTTAGAAAATACAAAGCTCAAGACATTTCAAGAGAATGCTAGTATATCATCAGAATATACTAACGTCATATTTTACACAATCAGCAAGTTTAGCATTTTTTCAAAGAATGTTTGATTTGATTAAATGAATCTCTCTTAAATTTATTTCAAAATCAATCAAATGCTACATACCCTGTCACAGAAATATTTCCCCTGCATCTTCACTCACCCTGTTGTTCCCTGCTCTCTATAGAGCTTGTTTGACAGAGAAAATGTCCAGAAAAAATAGTGAGAGCTCCATTTTACAAGATTTGCTCTTTGAGATGTTTAGACATTCCAGGTGTTTCTGGCTGGTCTCACCTCCAGAAGCTGGTGAGGCCTAAAGTTTACAGCACTCACACACCACTAATCAAGCTCCATGACAGTAATTCACACCAGATGAGAGCTATTTCCTCCAACTAGGACTGAACTACATCAGATTCAAAGTTTGTTATCCTTACACTGGGAGGCCTTAACCAATGTAACAGCTTAATCATGGTCTAAATCCTGAACAGCTTTAGAGTTAAATGCACAGTATGTCTTGATTTCAGTCAAGCAAGAGCATGAAACTAAGGCAGGGAAGTCGGAATCCCTTTTTGGAGGTAAAAATCTTCACTGGACTGTAAATTTACTTGATAAAATTTCCTTCCACAAGAAAAGCAGCAAGAAAATGAGAGCGAGGTGGGATTCACAAAACGGCAGAGGGAAACGTCTTTCTGCTTATCTGTAGGGAAGGGTTTTTTTTTTTAGAAACATGTTTAGCAGACCAGGTCTCCGTTTGCTTATGAAGCTTCCGCAAATGGGAAAAGGATGTAGCAAACGATGTCCAGTCTACTTTCAGAGGTCAGTTTCGGGAAGGTCATGTTCCATGTTAGAGCTTATAAAAGAAGCCAGACTCAGCTACATCCTGAAAGGGAAAAAATTATAACAACCCACACAAACATCTCTAATTTTCTTTAATGAACAAACATCATGAATAGTCCTGGGCTGATTCATAGACTGAAACAACAACAGAGCTTCCACAATCGAAAGAAATAATTTCATGTCAGATTAATTTCAGGTTTAAAATGTGGCATGGTAAAAAATAGGCAGCGTGTCTGTGAGGACAACTCCAGTGATGAGATCTAATGGCTCAAACTCATCCATCCGCTTCCTGTCAAGGTTTGTTTAAATACAGTGATGGATAAAGGTACAAGGTTTCATTGGAAAGAGACAGTGAAGTCAGGAAGGCACCACACACAGCTGCTCGTGGTAGACCATGGTTTGGTGTTTGGTTACCACAAGAAAACATTCCAGTGGTAGCCTTCTTAGAAATCAGAGCCAGGTCTCAATGTTCCTACACAAGGTATCCATAGAGCGCATAGGATCATTTTTTTGATATGTTTTATTGGATTATCTTTGCTTCATTTCAATATATAATTGCAGGCTTATAGAGATATTTCACACTGCTACTTTGAATGCACTGTATGCAACTGCATGTAGATTTACCAAAGCTATTTGCATGTTTAGTGCATAAACATGTTGGTATTAATATGTCTGGAAATAAAGCAAGCTATACCTTAATGAGACTAAGAAATGTTCTTTTATAAGGACATGTTGGCTGAACTGGGCCTCATCTGTGCCTGGGGCACACCTGGATTTACTGTTTATCTGCCCAAATCCACAATGAGCTCCATGAAGAGAGGAGGGGAGCCGTGACCTTCGGTGTCTGGTTAACCGTGAGGGTTACTTTCAATGTGTAAGCTCTCCAAGACGTTCCCCTCTGGATAGATCAGACCAGCATGGAGCCTGGTCATGGCTAATATGCTGAGATATAGGAGACGTATGAGAATGAATGACCCCTCAGTTCTATGTGAGACATTTACAAAACATAGGGATCTGGGGCCAAGCAATCTGACTCCAAAACAACCAGTCAGGGGTGAGTTCTCCGAAAACACTGTCACACAGAGATTAGCTTACAGCACCACTGAACACTGAAAACTCCTAATAATAGTGCGGAGGCCACAGAGTTGTACACAACAACTTGAAAGGAGGAATTAAACGATTTCAGCTAGAACATGCATGACAGCTTCAAATATACCACTGAAGAGTGTGGTGGCTCAGATTACCAGGCACTTTTCTTGCATTCTGTATGGCTCTGTGTGAATGTTTTAGCACTTAGATTGCCTCCTGTTGTGAGCTAGGTCTGGAGCCACTCAATAATGCAGAGGGATCAGGCAACCATTGTGGGTGCAGCCTCAAATTTCACCAGATAAGCGCAGATTACAGAGATGGCCTCGACAAGACTTTCCATTTAAGAGTATTAAAACACGTCAATACACATCACTGAGGTGTGCATCATTTAGTGCATCGATTTTTTTTTTTGATTATTTGAAATGCACTTGGAAATTATTTAAGGTGACTTAGGAAAAAGATAGAAGCATTCAAACCAGGCTTTTAATAATCACACCTTGTTCAAAGCAAAAACCTCAACAAACTGAATTGCAAGGTTCAGTCTAATTTCACGTCCTTTAGTCACTGTAACAGCAGTAAACAGGGTTGGACTACAGACCTTGAAAACAACTCGAACTAACAAAGATCAACTGAGTGCAATATACAATAGACTGTCTGCACCGAACAGGATCTCTTCATCCTCCGCCAGAGAGGTTTAACAACAACAGGAAACCATCCGTCTTTACAGTTAATGTGCACTGATAATCACGACGGGAATGAGAGGTGGTGGGCTAATTTATCATCACATCAACGATAGGTAATCACAGAGCAGCACTAACCAACGAAACTGTGGAAGATAACATGACTGGTTTTGAAAAAAGTGAAAAAGATACTCAAAACTAACCCAGGTAAAAATATGAACAATAGATTATCAGTGACTGAAACTCCAATTCTTGTAGCTATAAAATAATTGGGGTGTTGGTAGCTCAAGTGGTTAAGGCTCTGGGTCATTGACTGAATGATCGGGGTTCAAGCCCCAGCACTGCCAAGCTGCCACTGTTGGGACCTTGAGCAAGGCCCCCAACCCACCCTGTATCATGGCTGACGAAAAGAATTTCACTGTGCAGTAATGTATATGTGACAAACAAAGACAACTTAACTTAACTGAGGCACTCAGCGGGCAGTTAGAAAAGGCGAATGAATATCCATGACCTGGCCTTATAAACTGGTCTCTTGGACAGCCACAGAAGACAAGATAACTGAGCACTGTACCCCTGGTGAATAGATAGTAAATTTCAGTGCCACAGGCTGAGCTCACACCAAGGCAACAGCTTTTTGTCTGACCTGAAGTTACAAAAGCACAAGTGTTTATGTGCCAAAGGAGCCAAAGACCCCGACCACTGCAGACAATCCCATTGTGTGGTCTTGCCACTTAAATTCCACAGCTTTATGCTCTCCCTTCACATACACTCCCGGTGCTGACCTCCACCTACCATTGCCCTGACAGCAGGAGCAAATGGTTGATCTCACACGGTGCTGACGGCTTTGTGTGGGTTCAGCAGCAGCGAGCATGTGTGTGGGGCCACGACCACACTGTCACCACAGACCTGTCACCTCAACATGTGTCCAGTAAAAACATTAGCCCTAACTCTTGTCAATGGGGAGTTATTATTCCAAGACCAGAAATCCTTGTATTCCGGATACTTAAGAATTTCAAAGGGTTAGACAATACTGTAGGCTGTGTGTATCCGGGTCTGTAGGGGAGAGAGGGTGTTGTTGCTGTTTGGGGGTTAAAGGCCACTCTCCACTTACATTTTATTTCCTGTCATGTGGAAATAATACAGTAATGCTGCACGTACACACAGTTCAAGCATGGTGAAGTCCTAAACACCCAATATGTATGTGTTTCCAGCAGACGTTAAACTAGAAATGAGTTATATGCTTGGTCTCTGCGAAAGATAGTCCATAACGATAAAACTGATGAGGGAAGCTTTATACAAAGTGCTGATCATGCAGAGAGACTATCCACTTAGAGAGAGATGATCATTCTTTGTCAGATGAATAGATGCAGCTCTGTGATTGATTACTTATTCTGGATGCCTTATTTCTGTTTTTAGTGTTTCAGTAGCCTGAAATTTACTAGATTTTTTTTATTCACAACCTTGACTGTGATAACACATATAAAGGTCCAGTTGAGCTCCAGAAAGACATTACCTCACTGACCTACTGAGAACAGTCTATTCTGGTCATTTTAAATTTTTTATGACCTACCGTCTTGCTGACCTTACCAAGGTTCTGTGTAAATAGACCTATGATACTCAGCCTAGCTTGATTTTGCTCTGCACCAGACATTCACAGCAGAACTGACCTGTGCTATACCCTGCACATGGAGGTGTATGATTTATGCATGTAGAGGACTACAGTGAACCTACCCACAGCTTTGATAATGTATCCCTTGGGCGACCTGAGAGCTCTGCGCATCCACGCTTCCCTCAGCACCTCCAAATGACTGCTGCTTCCCTGAACGAGCAGCACCGAATTTTCCATCCAGCCTTGAAAGTACACTTCGGACACTGCATTTACGAGCCTTTTATTCCAGAAGCTGCGCAGATTTTGCGATTTAAAATCCATGAAGACATCGTGGCCGCTGCTCGCACAGTCGTCGTCGTCGTCGTCGTCCTTCCGCAGCACCACGGCGAGCGCGGCCGCTGACAGCTGAACCACCCGCTGCTGAGGCTGCTGAGACATTGCTGCTGTGTGCTGGTTCACCTTAGCATGAGGATTTCGATGCAACACAAAAGCGACGTATTCTTTACATTCACACTCTGTAGATTATTTTATACTATCTATATATTATGTCTAATAGATATTAAACAATTTCATCGCCTCACATCATGGTGCGACTTCGCCGCCGTTCAAGTCTGTATGGCGCTTTTCGCTCCCAAGGCAACCGGGTGCCGCTGACGTAGATGAGGGCGTGGCTACGTAGCTTGGCTTCTAGACATGAACCAATCAAAGAACACAGCCTGCTTCCAAAACACAATCTGCCATGCTACTGCACTAGGGTGTGTGAGAAGATATACTGTATTGCCAAACGTTTTGGGACACCCCTGCAAATCAGTGAATTCAGGGGTTGTTTTTCAGGGGTTGGGCTTGGCTCCTTAGTTCCAGTGAAGACAACTTTTAATGCTTCATACCAAGATATTTTGGACAATTTTTTGCTCCCAACTTTGTGGGAACAGTTTGGGGATGACCCCGCCCTGTTCCAGCATGACTGCACACCAGTGCACAAAGCAAGGTCCATAAAGACATGGATGAGCCAAGTCCAACCCCTGCAAAACACCACCTGAATTCAATGATTTGGAGGGGTGTCCCAAAACTTTTGACAATAGAGTGTATGTAGAAATACTTGAAGTATATGGATTTGTATAAAGTCAGTCTTCATTGATTATTTTTGATAGAGCACAGCAGGTGCACATGTAGAGATATGTTGTCTCAAAATTCATTTTAATCCAAAGTGCATGTTGTATTGGACGTTTCTGAGGCAATATGGTTTGTCTTTGCCTTGTTTGTTAGCGAAATTATGATGGTTTATTCAAATCAAGGAACATATTGTGATTAAACAGGAGCCAAAGCCTGTCAGGACCATTGAGGGTGAGACTGGAATACACCTTAAATGAGACATAACTTCACTGAAGAGCATTTATTAATGCATATGGGGCAATTTAGAGTAGCCATTCTAACTATAGATGGTGCAGTGGGTAGTTCTGCCATCTCATCGCTTCAGGAACCCCGATTTAAACCCAAGGTTGGGTCAGTGTGGAATTTCTGAACATGGGTTCTTCCAGAATCTCCGAGTTCCTCCCAAAAACCAGCCAGTAGCTGGATTGGCAACACTAGGTGTGAATGTGTGTGCATGTGGGCTGGTGTCCCATCTAGGGTGTATTCCCGGTTTTGTGCCCAGTGTTAACCAGTGGCATGGTTTTAGGAGGTTGAATGAAACTGTAGAAACTGTGGAAACCCATGGTGAGGAAATGTTATGTAATGCAGCATTACATTTTACACTAATGATAAATTGTACAACAAATTCTGTTCTGAAGGCTGGCTACCTGTAAATTGCATCTTGTTTTGGGTATCGTAGCCATCTTGTAAGTTATACCTCAGAAAATAAGTCCAGGGTTTGATTTGTGTTTTTACGGGCTGTGGTTAATGAGACACCTCATACATCAGCTCCCTGAAATCAAAGGAGTAGCTGCATATTGAAACCCAAACAGGGTCTCCTGTATATGTCTGCCATTGAAAATGGGCCCATTAGTGGAATAGGATATTGCAGTTCCTCTGTATAAAGTATACATTACATCTTCCCATTTAAAAAAAAGCCTTTTGGAGAAAGGTGCAATGGGCTGCACCCATTTCAGAAAAGACCTCAGACAATGCACTCGTCTTGTATTCAAAGCCTTGATGTCCACAGTGTTTGTTCTTAACTGCAGTCTGTGTGAACCTTAAAGTTAATGGACCCGTGGATTTTATCTGTACAGCTCCAGTCTCAAATTAGCACATCTACTTCACATCTATTTCTCTGTAGTCCAATTTCAGTAGTGAAATCCGAAAGAAAGATTTCTGAATCATTGAATGTAGCATTTGCACGACAATGAATTTGCTTTCTGAAGGCAAAGTCTCTCTCTCTCTCTCTCTCTCTCTCTCTCTCTCTCATTACAGCTTTATGATGGTTGCATGTGTAAGCACTGGGTTGTAAACTGGATCAAAGCCACTTTTCACCACTCCTTGTTAAATCTTTATGGTGTGCACTGATGTAAGGGGCTACTAGAAGGCTCAAGTGCCAATAAACTTCAGGGGGGAAAAATCAATGTGCTACCAATTGATGTGGTCTAATAATAAATGGGCATGTGGCAGCGTGTTCATAATGGAAGTCATTTTTTAACTGGCTGTCTCCTTTTTCCAAAAGAACACTCAATAATAAACTTAAATATACAGGGGTCTTGGAAAGTAATAAGGATTTTATTAAGACAATCAAGTCAGCACATTTACTTATATGCATTCATAGTTACTTATATATTTCTTTACCTTATTTGATGTAAGGAATAAATAATTATTAGCATTTTACTTTTACTGGCCATTTACTTGAACTGCAATCACCACAGTTACACAAACAAACAGTGTCCCATTACTGGGAATATGAATGAACACAATGGAAAATAAAAGTAAGCCATGGTTTTTAAAAACCTCAGTTTTTTAGAAACACACAATACATGATTAACAAATGGACTCTGAGTGTTACTGACTGATGTTGTTAACAGAGTGTTGATAATCCAACGAGAGCAAAATATGAAAATATGTATGTGGTGAACATGTCAATGCTCTTCAGCTCTCTGTGGACTCCCTGCCCGTAAAGCACCTTTGCATACGGCCACACAAAAGAACGAAAAGTATCCAATGAGCCCGCTGACAATACCGCTGTTTGCAGCAAGGTGAGACAAGTATATGACGGCAGGTTAAGTGTATGTTATAGCACTTCAGGAATAACACTATGAATACAACAAGAAGGGGGAGGACAACAGGACCCACAGCTAGGCAAGTCATTGAGAAAAATGCAGCTGTGAAATTTAAAGTTTGCTTTCATATCACTGCCAAATAGTCTGGTATTACATTTTAAAATAGCTGTAAAGCACAAATGATCAGAGAGAAGGTGTGAAGGATTGAACGTAACAGTCTTTTTTTTAAGGGTTTCAGACTATGTGTCAACTTTTGATGCCATAACCAGGGTCTATTATATATAGTAATGTGCAAGTAGATTATAAAATATATTTAAAGCAACATCAAACATCATCCGGTGGTTAGTAAAAATGCAGGCATTTTTAAAATATCTCCTGCTGATTCCAGTGACCCTGCACCAGGGTAACTTAAACCATGCAGGAAATGCCTCAGCTGGAGTGTTTCGGGTCAGTATATAGTGAAGCTCAGTCACAATAAAGGAGAGGATAAAAAAAAGTGCCAGTAGATTAAATCTATTACATTTTTTTTTTTGAAGTACCAAGGATTTTATTTATTTTTAGAGGTCCTCACACACAAAATGAAATACCAAGCCTTTGTTATATATATAATATATGTTTTGCAGTAAGACTAGTGTATTTTTGGGTGTTAGAGTTGGCAGTAAGATGACCTCTTTTACTCAAGTTAAACAGGACAATAGCTAACAGTTCTCGGATATTGTATAGCCTGCATTTGTTCTCATTGTTGGCCATTTTATTTCAATACATCATGCTTCCGAATGAAGGATTTTTATTCCTCCTGTTTTGCAATGCCATATTGAAAGCTTTATTTAACATACAGTAATAGTTAGTCTGCCCCCTAATGACTCTAGCTTACTAAGAATAATCTAAAGTCACATAACACTGATATAACAAGCTTTCCAATCAATAGCTCAATCTTTCTTTCGTGGCTAACTGCAGGTCCGGTAGATTCCAGGCCTGCAGGCAACACGGTTGATTATGAAAAGCTTGCAGGGGAAAGTCTTGTAAGACGGCACAGAGGCGTGGTGCTCCCAGTGCGAGATGCCCAGGGGGCAAGCAAAAACAACTGCACAGGTTTCTCACACTGTAACCCTGTATTCCCTGGCCTCAGAGCCAGGAAACAGGATAATTTCCTCAACAACCACACTACTTTCATCGGTCTTGGGGCTGCTGAGCAGTAGCAGAGCAGCACATAAGGAACCCTCAGACACCACAGGGGCCTGAGCTAGCGATAAGAAATGTAAAGACACCCATCAATGGCTCCTCTCATGTATCACTGACCTAAAAGTAACAAACATTACATAAGTTAGTGGTTTTCACAGACATCATTCCCATTCAGACTGTGCATTTCCCATTTTCCCTTTTTTTAAGTCTATGATATTTGATAATTTATATGAAATCTAAAATATGATGGTACAAATCATACAGTGCAAATTCCTGTCTTATATTAGGTAATACTATTAATGAAGAGTTAATAGCATGGAATTTAACCAGCTAGCTGAACAACCATTATTCCTGCATGCTGGCCTGGCTTGCTACTGTTTCTATAGTTTGTAAACATTGCAGTCATTATCCATCTTGTATGTACAAAAAATATATTTGGCACCCATAATAATAAAATGTAGTTTTACTGATGACAAATGATAATTGTTGTCCTGTGTAAAATGGCAGCAGTTAGATTTACAGAAGGTAAGTAACTACAATCAGCCAGTTAAAAAGGAAAATGCAATAATCCACAATCCCAGTTTAATTTATTTCGTATTTTGCAATAGAGTCAGAGGCAACAAAGGTAGTGAGGAATCCACTGGAAAATGTTGCTCAGTGTATGTGTGCATTTTGTTCTTTAGATTTCTTGAATACGTATTTTCACTAATTTTCCTGATTCAAAATCCTTACACTTTAGCTTGTCTGCTCCTGTGGAGTTTCCATGCTTAATAGCTAAATGTAATGCTATCTATAATATAAACACATGAATTAGCTCAACATGTTAAGAAAAGCCATAAAGATAGGCCATTTAAGTGTTTTTGAGGATGACTGCTCAGTTTTGTTGAACCCTAACCCTAGGGTTATTATTTCAGAATACGGTGAGGTGCCTGAGTTAAGAAAGCAAGGCAATTTGTGAACAAAAGGGGGTGGAAGGAAAGGTGTCCGAGGCAGACGTAGGTCTGAAACAGATCAGTGGTTAAAGGGTCGAGCTGTAGACAAAAGAGCCATGTTTACTTCTACAGCTGAAATCACACAATAGCTTTAAAGAAACAAAAGAAATGCAAAAATTCAAAGAAGGCATTTAAAGCAGTGCTTACAGGCAAATTTCCTTGAGAAAACACGACTGGTAAGTAAGGGCATGTCAAATTATATAACCTTTGAATAGTGTAATTATGTTTGGCATGTTAGTGATACCAGTTACTAACTTTTAGAAAGCCACATTGTAAATCTGCTAAGCTTCCCTGTTTAACGAATCATCTGTGTCATCAAGGAGGCACAGCAATCTAATCTTTTTCCCCCTAAAGCTAGCTCAACAGACACCCAAGCTCCCGAGTCAGAAAAAGAAAGCAGGGGATAAAGCACCAAGCCTGTGTTAAATGAGTCAATTGTGCAGTGGCACTTTAATGTGCAACTGTTATCCAGTCCTGAGAGATTGAGAGAAGGTGGAGGCACAAAAGCCCTCTGTCTCCGAGAGAGTGTGTGCTTACCTGCACACGCTCCGATTTCACAACACTCCGCCTACCTCTGCTCCAGCTGTACTGCAGTGTAATAATGTGGCCTAGATCACTGGAGCAGTACTGATATCCCATAATGATTTCCATAACAAAAATGTGTTTGACATCAAGTCAGGTAATGCAGTTCTCTAGTTTCATATTAGTTCTTTAGTCAAGGACAGTCTCTGTGGGAACTGACGTACAGCACATGTCAGATATCTGGTCAGATATGTCCGGCATTTCATAACAGCAGGACCTGGTTGAGTGATTTTTTTTAGTGGGAATATCTCATCTTAACTAAATGCAACATGCCATGGACTGCATCTGTTTCCTGCAGTGATTTAGACCAACATAATATCCATGCACAGGGAAATGAGTATGGTGTTCTTCCAATTCACTGAAGGAAGCAAAGACAGAATCTTGAGTCATTAATATGGCAGCAACTTTCTGGATAAGAAAAGGGAAACATTCACCATAGTAGTGTACACAAGAATAAACATGCACACAAACTAGTAAAAAAATGTTGCTAATTCTTCTCCTTTGTTCCCATGAAGTCAGTTCAAGGCTCTGGAATGTACCACAAATAAGCAGTCAAAAAAAAAACCCAGCTTCCTCTGTCTGACACACATTGCAGTCTTGGGGGAATGTAGTTAACAAAAGACGCTCATGAATGTCAATACAGAATCCTTATTTAGAGAGAACAATGAAGCTTTCGTATCTGATGTTAGGAATTAGCATACACCCCAGGTTTCTGGATTATCTACATGGCCGAATAATGAATGCCCCAATTTATTTGCCGACAATCAACCCCATGCTTAGAAAATGTATCTAGCATGTGTTGGAGAATTTTTTTTTATATAACCCAAATGACACCCACATATTATGGTGTTCCTGGAAGTAAACAACACACCACTGTGCAGGAAGAGACACTAGCGTCTTTACTACTAACTGACTTCAAATTCCGAAGCTCTTACTTTGCCACATATTGCCATCTAGAGGACATGGCTGAGTTTCAGAAACGTCCCATCATTTAGCCACCAGGACTAGGAAACAAAATTAAATGTTAAAATGAACCATTTTATTTTTGATTTTTTTTTTTTTTTTTTTTTTTTTTTTTACACAGAACAACCATAATAGTACATCTGAATTAGAAAAATAATATGCACTTGGTTGCTTCGGGCTCATTGTTACTAAGTTTGGCTCTTTTCCATTCCCTATGACCCACCCGTTTTCAACAGAAGATGACTGACCAGAGCAAAAATAATATGGGAAAACATTTTTCACATTCACACAAACTACAATTCTGGAATATTCTGCAGAGTACTACACAATGCAGAGTATTATACAATAACCACTATATCAAAAACACAGCTGAGCTTTTGTGCCAGAATTAACCTTTTTAAATGACCCCCCGAAAAAAAACAACTTAAAAAAACCCATGCACACAGAATCATCCTCGTAGGATACCAAAACAATAAAAAATCACAGATAACACTCTGACGTGTCAGGATTAAGCAAGTATGCATGCATCAGCATAGATCGTACCAACATACAAGATAGCAGCAAGTTAGCAACGTGTTGGCAAAGATATTACACAAAAGAAGTGATCTGTGGCATCAGCAAAACAAAAACATAACTACCCTGAGCCTGGATTGGCATCCAAGACACAATCCTACCCAGGTTCTAACGTGAATTAACCCTTGTCTCCTGTTCTACATACTTTGTACACATAAATAACATTATTGCTAATTAAATTTTAGATAAATCACTCATACCTCCAAGCATATCGATAGAACATGGACAGAAGATTACTGGCAACTGGGGAAAAAAAAGTTTTACTAGAATTCTGAAATCAATGACACTCATCATATTAGAACAAGAATTAAATATCACAAATGAACTTGATAAGCCTTTTACTGAATTAAACAACATAAATTATGTATAAAGTCAGAAAAAAAAAACTGATGTGGAGAAAACTAAACTAGCATGACCTCCTCTGTCTTTAAAATTTGTACAAAAAACCCAACAACTTCCAATTAATTGAGCTCAGTGCTTATTTACAGGTTTAAACATGTTAACAGGTCAGAGACGCACACACAAAAGGTAGTTCAGTCATCTGAGCCATTAGTCCGAGTTTTCTGGTCACCATCTTCAGGATGTTCATCCTGTGTTAGACAGACAATGTTTAAACATTTATATACAGTGAAAATCACAGATATATTTTTTAAAAAATAAATAAATAAATAAAATCACAATTATGAGAGCGAGTCTGAGTTTATACATACATTAGGTACGATGCTCTGCAGGTCCTTCATTACTGTGCTAAGGCTTAGCAGAGTCCTACGAAGCTGCTCCCGGTAGCTGCTCTTCTGCTGTTCACATGCTCTGAGGTTCTTTTCTGTATCTTTCAGGCTGGATTTCACCTGCTCCAGGTCTCTCATCAGACTGCGGTTAGTTGACTCCATTTCTGATATGTGTTTGGCGTCTTCCTCTGCAATACAAAACACGGCTTCAGAGACGATACTTAACATGACGGCTACACACAGCAACATTTATTTTGGTTTGGGCTGATAAAATTTAATTAATACAGTAATTAAGTACACTATATGGGCTTCATTTTGTGGAGACCTGAGCATCATATGTGGGCGTTCTACACACTGTGGCTATAAATTTATAAGCATACAATTTTCTAGAATGTTTTTGTATGCTTCAACCCCGTTGAAAAAACGTTAGGATGTACTGGAACACAGGCAGCCTCAACAGACATCATGAATGAAGTGAATGAGCAAATCCCCACATCCAAAAGATTTTCTGTAAGAGTAGACAGCAACAAAGAGTGGACCAACGTTTTTGCCAATGGTTTTGGAATGGGAAATTCAACAAGACTGTAATGGTGCACATACTTTTGGCCCTATAATGCAAGTAAGTAAAAGATTGAATTAATGAATACAAGGACAATTACTATAATAGCAAATAATGCTTGAAGAAACAGCTCAACTATATTTATATTATTAAAATATAAAAAAATAAAAGAAATCCTTGCTCGTTTGACAAAATATTGTCATTGGGCAAAGGGCAACCAACAACAATACCAAAACAGTGGTGAACTGACCATTAAGAATGCAATTAAACTTGAACAGCATTAAGCCAGTAATGCTAGTCAGAGAAAGTAAGCTTAAACAAGCAGCCAACAGAATCAGTGGGGATGCATCTGCCACCAACAAGTCTAATCTAACCTGTAGGCCACAAATACATTAACAATATACCTTTGCTATTAATGACAACTAATTTAAACATTTAACCTTGACCTTGTGCAAATGAACCCCCCTTTCTTGTGATATCATTCTAACGTGACAGAGACTGTATACTTTACCCATTTTACTGTCCTGCTGAATGAGTTTCTGTTCAATCTCCTCTCTGGCTTTCTCACTCTTGTCCAGTTTCTGTAGCATGCTGCCCACATCTACCATAGCTCCATTATAAACGATAAGGCTGCCTGAGTCACTGTCCTCTGTCTCACGTTTTGTCTTCTGACTGGGCAGCAGAGGTCTGTTCCCTGTAAGCCATATCAGCAAAACACGGTTAATCACCAATGATAACTTTTAAATGGATAAATTTTCAGTAATGCTGTTTTACTGTCCAAGTCGTATTGTTACTTACCCAAGGAGTTTTCGAGTTGAGAGTCAGCAGTCACGACTGGGCTGGGTTCATCTTTGGCTCGGTCCGTTAGCTTTCTGTAGTAGCAGCACTCCTTTACTAACGGCTTGCTCAACAGTTTCTTCACCTACAAAAAAAAAAAATTCTGTTAGCACTACCACATAATCAAACACTCCCTTATAAATAGTTAAGACAATGACATGTGTTCTATTAGCTATCAAATATAAATTACATAGTGTTATAAAAACTACTGCTTTAAAACAATTCCTTTAAATCTATAATACCTGAGCTCTTGAGAGATGCAAACCCAATGTGTACATAATTTCCTCCAGATCTTTCTCCAGTAAGTAGCCACAGTGGCTTTGGTCAAAGTACACAAAAGCCATCAGGAGATCTTTGTCATATGTGACCATCTGCTTCTTTTTGTCATCCTACAGACAGAAGAGGCATTTAATCACAGATTTGGAGGTGTGTAAAACAAATGCTCATGAAGAATTACATAAACCACAACCAGCTCACCTTATCTTTAGATGATCTATCCCTTGATTTTCTGTCATCGCGGCGGTCATCCCTCCTATCCCTCCCGTTGGAATCGTCGTCATCTTTGTCTGTGAATTATGACCGATGTTTAGCTAATTCGTTTGTACAATATTAAAGAAATTAATTTCTTATAAAGTATACAAGTTATACCTTCATCGTCATATTCATCAGCGTCCTCAGCCTCCATCGGATCATACTCATCAGCATTGTTATTGCTGCTTTCATCTTCATTATCATCATCATCTTTGGATTCTTCTTTCTTCAACGTCCTCTCCTTGTCTTCATCCTATTAAACATGTGGAAAGGGTGGCTCTGATTTAGTCATACAATCGACAAGACCAGTGTGCTTATTGGATAGCTATTTGGTTGCAGTGTTTATTGGTCAGAAACTTTAACCACTTCCCAATCTCACCAGCAGGTAGTTGTTTGAACTCTATTTACAGCTAGGTTTTTATTTATTTTAGAACATGACTAGGTCAGATTTTAACTAAAGACAAATTTAAATAAAGCACCATTTAGATTATTTAATATATATGAAAGTAAACTACCAAAGTGCATGTTTAGCCTGTTTTAGTTTGCTGGTCAGCACTATATGATGCCTCTTGTACACAAATACATCACTCAACTCAATGAACTGTCAAATTTGCGTGCACTCGTTTTATTACTGATTTTGAGCTGAAGTGCGTGTGAGGACACAGGGAAGCATGTAACATCCACTCACCCTCCTCTTATCCTCATCATCTCTTGATCTTTTTGAGACTGGCTCAGCATTCTCGTCCTCCTTTTCCTTCTTTATATCCCTCCTGTCAACCTCTTTCCTATCTGCATCTTTCCTTGACTTCTCTTTCTTTTCTTTTTTCTCATCCTTATTTGGGAGGGCAATAAGAGCTTTGTAGATCCTGTGGCCAAAATCTCGCTGAAGCATTTCATTGAAAAGTTCAGCAAACAATGAGACCTATACAGAAGTGCAAAAAAAATGCATGAATAAGATGACAGTGAATATGACCAGCTACATTTTACTAAATATGCACATAGTGAGATGTGTTACATAACGATGAATTGCTCTTGCAAGCAATCTTTATCAATTTAAATGTTCAATATATAATAAATGATGATGAAGCTGTTAAAAAGTGGAGTAGGTGTACTAACCTCAAAGGAGTGCTCTTTATTATCCTCCAGCCTGTAGTCCAACAGCACACTCAGAGACATGATGCTGCAGTCAAATTTGCCGTTCTTGGCTGCCCAGTTTGGGTGAACAATGATTGTGGGTTCATCTGGAAGAACATAACGTCTTTCTCTACGCTGACGCTCCAACTCCTCTTGTCGCTTACGTTCCTCTTCCTGTAATGCACATAAAATTCATCTTACTAACCTCAAACACACAGATTCAATTGACTTTTCAATCGAGTCAACATGAGTAAAAATCAGTTTAAGTGATCGTTCACCTCACGATCTTCCTCCGTTCTGCAGGGCTCTTCTTCCTCCACACTGGTAGGCTCAGCTTTCTCAGGCTCTTTAGACTCCTCCACTTGCTCCTCCACTTTCAGCTGCTTCGTGAGCCGTGCTATCAGCTGGGACTTTAGTCCTTTAGAGCTCAGAGAACGGTTTTCCAATTCCTTACGTAGATCGTTCACCTAATTACAAGTACATGTGCACAGATGAAGCAACTGCTCAGTAAGCAATAAGGCCAAAATGATTAGCCAACATTTTACCTTCATAGACTTCGGATCGAGTTTAGACCAGTGAGTGGGGGTAGTAACCTCTTTTGAATCATCTTCATCTTTGTCCTCTTCCTCCTAGACCAGAGAAAAACAGATGAACAAAAAGTTAAACAGTAAATCTGAATTGGTTTTCATTTTTGAAATAAAAAAGTTGATCCGTGCAAGAAGCAAGGTCAAAACAGTCTCTCATTTTCTCCTCCAACTGAGGTCTCGATTTTGAACACAAAAAACAAACGAACCAACAAACAAAAAAACCCCAAACCAAACGTGTCAACTTCTAGTATACATGGGAGCTCTCTAGTTTTTAGAACCGATCCAAACCCCACCCATCGGCCAATCAATGCCAGTTCTGTGGAATACAAAAAGATAATCAATGACAGTGGGTCCAAGAAATGTGACAGATGCACTCAGATGGTCTCCAACTCAGTGTGTGTAAGGATTCCCTATAACTATAATTTGCAACTTATATTTTTTTTTATATCTCTTTTCTCTCATTTTTAACATTTAGTCATAGAGGACTGTCCTTGGTTCAACCAACCTCCCTGGAGAAATCAAGTCCACAAGTCTAGGTACAGTCCAATCAGAGAATATAGCAAAAAATAAAAATCAAACTCAAAATAAGGACAGACAAGAAATAAAACCTAAGGAATTTTCAGAATTCATCAGATATTGATTTGAAATATAAAATTAATTATAACAGAAAACATTCTAAAAACACACACATTTTACAACAACTGGTTCTCCAGATTCCAGCATGCCATTTCATAATGTCAGCAATCTGCAAATGAATCTAGGGGCAACTCTCATAAGAAATCTGTGGAATTTAAGTATAATTTATATTTACCCTACACGAAAATCTGCTACGTTTCTCATTAAAATGTATGATCAGGCAGAGCTAGAATCTGTTTTACCAGTGGAAGCAGTCTCATTAAAGTATGTCCTAATCTGTTCCGCTGTGTGTGACTGCAGGCTGGGTGGGGTGGGGTGTGGTGGCAAGGGCAGTGCTGGGAGAGCAAGTAGAGGAAGCAGGAGGGGATGGGGTTGAGGAAAAAGGATGGACACACAGGGACAGTAAAAAAAGGGGCTTTTGTATGATGCCTGTGTTTGTTTTTGTGTATTTGAGTGTTTTGTCTGTCTATTCCTGTGCCTGTGAGAAGCGGAAATGAGAAGAGAAGGATTAGCATTCAGTGCCTGTTCTCCATCAGCCTCCTTCCGTTCAGCCAAGAGTTTCTCTGCCAGCTGCTCCTTGAGTCCGCGGGACAGTCCTTCCCACTCTGAGCGGGTAGGAAGACAATGCCAAACATCCGGGAGAAATAAAACCACTGTCTCCACATGTGCGGGAACTGTCCGCCCTTTGTGAGTCTCCTCAGGGCGGTGATAGCGAATCTCTGCAAAACGATACCTGTCGCAAAGGAAGAAGTGCATTGGAAAGAAACATTCTGTCAGACATCACAAGGCCTAACCCCAATACACTTCCATACACACACACACAGCTCCAAACCCACTGCCCCACTTTGTGGTAAATGACCCCAGAATAGGACATGAAAATAAGTCTGCAGCTCTCCACAGTAGGATCTCACGATGAACAGCAGCCATGTATTGGGAAAATTGACAGACAGAATAAACAAAAACGGACAACAAATCTGACATTTTTCGCCTGCCCTCCTGCCAGACCCCTCCCCTTAGAAACTGAGAGTCTGAACTGGATGCTTGTGAGGGATAGCTTATAAACCACAAAGTTGTGAGAGGAAGACAAATTCAAAGACACAGTGAAAGCAAGTTAAATATATAAGATATTTAACATGTCAAATGTCATAAAACAGAATGTAATGGTGGCGACTCCTCTTCTGGCTCTGCTTTTCTAGCAACAGATTAAGTGCATTCAACCACATAGAGGCATGACTGTTACACACATTAGCAAAAAGGACATTGCAAAGTAAAGATAAAAAGAGCAAAAAAAATAAATTACAGTTAAGTAAACAAATAAGCCCCTGACATGTCAGAGCTTTGTCAAAACCATGCAGTGAGTCACAGACTGCTGATGTTTTTAGTTGGTGTTTTTAGCATTGCTCAGGACTAGTACTGACAAATGCACACAGAAAAAACGAGACAAATTAGAACAACTTTGGAAAAGAGCTGTACTTACCACTGGGTACACAAACTCAGATCAATGCCTGTCAGAGCCTTACAACAACGTATTGCTGTTTTTATAAGGACTGAGGGATCGTTCTCTGGGTCGGCTCCATCCAGGGATGGAGACCAGTGGCCACCAATCGCCATGGCCTCATCTTTGCCCCTCATCCCAACCAAGAACTGAGAAGAAACAAGTTAACAAAAAAAAAAATCATATGCTTTACCCAATAGAGGGCTAAAGAGGTATTAAAGCATTCTGCACTTAAACTAGACAAAGGCATCAGTTAAACCCAGCTCCCATTAAAAGGTAACGACACCCAGCTTCATTGTTTGAAAAACAGGATAAGACACTTGACATTCAGCATTTAGAGAGGCAGAAAAAAAACGACAAGCAATCCGTTGGTTATTGAATAACTAGCTGAATAGCCTTAATGAAACAATACATGAACCTCTGCTGAATAATGACACCCAGAAGTAGGCTACTAACTACCACAAACTAAGTTGGCTGTAGTTTGGTGTGAATTAGGATGTGTGACAACTATAATCTGGCTTTACCTTTATGAGGCGGGCTGGGTGCTGGAAAGAGTCCCTCAGTTCTTGAGGATCATCAGCCAAGGCACAAGATTTGTGATATAGTTCATCCAGACTTGGGTTTGCAAGCAGCATCACCTAAACCGAAACCACAAGCCATTTTTATTAGGTAGCATTCACATACAAGAATACACAAAAAAAAACCTTACACGCAAGAAAAATGCCAAAAAAAAAAAAAAAGATAAAACAGTGAATGCGTCTTCACACCTTAGCACTGTAGGTATGATTGGCATCAGGAGGGTCCAGTACAGCTGTGTTCTTCACTAAAGAGTCTACTTCTTTATGCATGATGTGGAAGTTACAGTAGTTCCCAAAAGTAAATGGTCGTGATAAGGGGAAGGCATCCACCCAGGTGAATACAGCATCAAAGAAGTCACTTGGGATGTAAAGACTCTGATACCTTCGTCGAAGCTCCATGATGTCACAATTATATCTGTGGAGTGAACACACACACGTTTAATGTAATATATGTATTTTACATGCATGTTAATTTGCTGTGTAATAGTAAACAATGTGCACAAGTCTTACCCATCCAAGGAGAACTTGGAGAACTGTACGGTATATCGTGGCACAACTCTGCGTGGACGTCTAGGAGAACGATCTCTTCGGGGTGAACGGTCCCTTGAACGCTTGCGTGCTGGGGAACGCTCTCTGGATCGCCTCCGCTCTCTGTCTCTCTCCCGACTGCATGCAAATAATTATTTAATTACATACAAAGAAACTCCACATGGACTGTAACTCCGGCATGCATATTACTTTGGTAGTGTTCAAGTAAAGAGACAGGATATGTTGAGAGTTGGACATAAAACCTCCACTCTGCTATTCAGCAATACACAACACAAATATATAATGTCAAATTCTACAGTTAAGACATATAGCTGCAATTAACGTATTGCAAATGTACATTAAGACTGATCTACAGAAAGTGTAATTAATAAACAAACAAAAAACAAATAGTGACCTTCTGTCTTCTTTCCTCAGAATGAGTTCTGGTCGATCGCTGCGGCTGGGAAAGCGAGGAGAGGGGTCTATGCGTCTCACAGGCTGAGGCTGGGGCATCATCCGCACTGGAGGTTGAAGCAACCCCCCTGAAAAGACTGAATCTACAAGACAGACAGAAGCAACAGCTAAAACAGAGCACAGAGTAGTAATACCATCTCTCGTTTGGCCTGAGCTCAGAACCTGTTGGGACACTGGCTTATGTTACCCTACCTTTTGGCGGTGGCTGAGGAAGAAGAGGTTGGGGAGGATTCTGGAGCAACGGAGCAAGAGAAGCTGCTGAAAGCTGAGCTTGGAGCAGGGAGGGAGGGGGACCCTGTGCCGGCACACTGAACGTGGTAGGTGGAGGTAGAGACTGAATCATGGAAGGGCCTGGCTTCATCATGTTCGGAGCAGGGGGCTGGCTCTGAAACATGTAGTACACAAGAGTTCAAAGAAGGCAGAGGAATACAGCAGCCACTTTGGGACTAGCCTGTTGGCAGTGGTGCTTGCCACATACATATAGGTGCTTGGAATTGTGGGGTTTTTTTTGTTTGTTTTTTTTGCAATTTACCACAGACAAAATGTTTCACTTCCATCACATGAATCTGAGTGACCTATTATGAAGGTTATGACCTGAGGGAAAGGTTTGTTAAAACACAAAGAACCCAGTGACAAGAAGAAACAAAGAACTCCAAGAAAAGGAGACAAGGAAAGAATTAGTAAGGAAGTAGTTCAAATACCAAATCAATTATTTATCACTTTCGGCCACTGCCTAAATACAGAAATCCAAGACTGTCATTAAAGATCATTCAGGCCCAGAGGTAAAATACACCTTAAAATTCCTAGCAAATTATCAGTACTCTCTCCTGGGACCGCAAGAGATCATGAGAGACTGCAAAATTATGCAGAAGTGCAGAGGCATCCTCAGTATTACACTTCAAAGTACTTGGTTAGTTACACAGCACAATACAGACATCATCTTGACTATGCTTGATTTATCATGCACTTTATTACTATTAAACGAACACGGAGTAAATCTGGGGTGGGGGTGGGGGTGTTCCGCCAAGCCCTAATTTCCAAAGACTGTTTAGCTAAAGACAAACTACAAGTAGTGAGCAAATAGGGTATAAAAACAAACAAGCATAAAGCTGTAAACCAAAGCAGAAGCCGTAAAATTTTAGCCACAGCTCATTTTTAGAATAAAGGAAGGGCAGCAAAGAACTGTGACTAGCTCCTGTGCAATGGAAAAAAAAGAAGCAGTATATTCAGTTCATTCATGCCATGGAAGTATTGTGGTAATTAAACAATGGAACTGTTCTTAAGGTTGTTCCAACTCATTTGCCTGGAAGCTCAGGCAATGCACACAACACCAAAATAAATGCATTCAGTAGCTAGCAAGCTTTCTTGATATGCTATGCTAGCAAGCACTTAGTAAAAACAGTTTATTGGTCTTCAGTCATCACTTTTAACCTGGGCAGGGTCTCAGTGGATCCTATCCGATCCACCATCAATCCTCTTGTTATAGGATAAGGTTTTGTTCTTTTACCTGGTACAACAAACATGAACGGAATTTTTACTGAATGTGTTTTACTTGCCTTAAGCAGCAGTCATATTAATCTGCATGGTGGAGAAGAGCACAATTTTCCGTAAATAGCTCACAAAAGCATTTTTCTACCAGAGAAGGTAACATTCCCAAATCTTATCCAGCAGTTAAACTCCAGACATTTATACTCTAAACTACCCTTACCCATGCAAGTTGTTTGTATGACTGTGTTTGAATGTAACTAGAGAAGATTGAGTTTGGGAATTATACAAAAGATATTAATTTCTTTTACAAGCTGAAAACTCACAACATGACATGAATGCACTATTAGAAAACGATGATAAGAGGGAACACTTCAAAAGACAAAGGTTACATTTGGTCTTGAATCCACCGCTGTGTGTATGTCAGTGTAGCGCTGTACTCCTGCGTCAGAGTAAAAGCTGGACAGCTGTGGGGAAACCTGAGGTAAGGGCTGGGCCGCCTGGTGCAATATGGAGATTAAGAGCACAGTAATCAACATCACCGCAATGACATCTATAGAAAGCAATAAAGAACCAATTATCTTGGTTATTTGAATTTTTGGTGGAGGATCAGTTTGGCAAATGTTTTTGCTCACCGTTTGGTTGGGTAACTGAGGTAAAGTCTGTATGCGCTGGGCGTTCCATTTGAAGGGCATGTTGGGATTATAGACGGCCTCCACCAGAACACGGTCACCCACTTGGGGTGTTTTTCCCTTCACAGCACTAGAAACACAACAGAAACCCGGGTTCATAATCAGCATTTTTTTTAAAAATCCATTATTTAAAAGCCATCCAAAACACAGTAGCACCATTAATTCGTACCTAAGCTGGAAGAAGACATCTTCATCCACAAACCCAAATGTATCGTGCAGCTTGTTGACAACCCCAGTGAATACACGCTGTTTTTGTGGCTGAGTCTGCTGCTGATGGCTGGACCGGGGGGTCGGGTACGATACTGTGATCTGTGCCGTCTGCTGTGGGTTCGACAAACTCATACTGGTCGGCAAAGCAACAGGGGGCTGGGGAAAACAATCCAGATGTCTTAAATGTCAGAAAACCACATATATCATACATTTATACCAACATGCACCATATTAGGTTCATGGTTCATTAGAAAAGTAGGCCACATGCCATAGAAAGCATTTCATAACAATGCTGCCTGACAATGTTCAACATAGAAGCACATACATAAAATGTGGCTGGAATGGCGACACTTCGTATTTTAATATATTCTAACATTATATTTAAAATGAGGCCAAAAGTTTACAGAGACCTAGGCTAAACTGATTCAAAAAGTGGTTTATACAATCCCGTAAAATAGGTAAACTATTAAAAAAAATAATAATAGGAACTAACTGCAGTAATAAATGTATGTATGATTTGGCCTAAACTCTAGCATGGCAAGTTCACATCATTACATTTTGTTGAATGCAAATCGGTTTAATGGAGCAACATATAATCATCAACTTTACCTGTGAAAGCAGAGCAGGCTGAGGCTGTGGAAGCTGTCAACAGCAAAAAAAAAAAAAAAGAGAGAAGAAGAATGAAAACAGCAGTAATTACAGAACAATTACAAAGCAACAAGAGAAAAACTATTTATGAAGCTTGAAACAAGTCAGCCTAGGGTTTGCCCGAACATGCTGTTAGAATGCAGCATCAATTTTCACCTGAATAAAAACCAAACCAATCAACAAGCTGCCAACTAGCTATGAGGAGAGAAATCAACCCTGAGTCTTGCCAAGACTCATCCAACATGTTTACTGCACAAGCTGTCATCATTAAGCAGTTCCTGAACTCACCTGTAATGATGTTTTTTAATAATTAATAAGGAGCTAAATCATATAAATACAAATGTTAGTTTTTTTTTAGTTAAAGAGTATAATTTAAAACATGTCTAGCAGTGCATCACATCCAGATTTGAGGGAGCGGAATTTTAATCAAATCACCAAAAATCCATCGGCAGCCAAGACTGTGTAAGTACCAACTATGTTAAAAAGGGCACCACATGTCATTCATACAACTGCGACAAGAGATCCTGTGCAAAATCTAAAAGCCTCTACAAGATCACAAAGTGTCCACTGTAGCTTTACCATGAAGCTTGTTTAAAGTTGAGAGCTAATTTGCTTGTAAATCCTGGCAGGCAAATGTATTTGCCTTTTTTTGGCTGACTCATTTATTATCAGGAATAGTCTGTTTATATTTCCACTACTATGATGGGAAACAGGGTAGGCATTCACATTACAGGTGGCACAAATCATTTCCTTTGTAAAATGCCAAAAGGATCTAAATATTAAAAGTCTAATCATTTTAAACTCGAGTTAAGAGTCACGTTTCTATGTGCTCCTATACATAACATTAAATAAAATGTAAGAATTTCTGACTGTCTGTTGTTTATCATTAGACCAACCTCCACAGTGTGTCAACAGTGGTTATAAGCAAAAGCTATGCATCTTTTTCTCACCCTTACTGTGAACAGCAGATAAGCCATCTGTTTGTGCCACTGGTTCACTCAATTAATTACTTTATGTGTCATGAATCTCATAGATGTTTTCTGCACCCTTAAATTAAAAAGGTGCTGCATTTAGATGTGAATTTAACGAACAATGTAGTAATGAGATATTACTTTGAGATACTAAAATGCAAAGAATCAGAGCTATTTAATTAAGCAATGCACGTTACATTTTATATGTATTTTCCTGTAAGAAATGCATATTCTACTGATTATAGATTACTCTAATGCTATGAAAGTATAAAAGGCTGATCACGTTTTTTGGGGCAAAAAGCTTTAACACCTGCTACAAAAATGGATGAACATGAGTACCTGATGTGGGACATTGTAGAGTGTCTGTTGAGGAGGTGGCTGTGGCGGGGGAGCTTGAGGTGGCTGCTGCTGCTGCTGCTGTTGCTGCTGGTACTGCTGCAGGGCTGAATTAATCTGAGACTAAAATTAAAACACACAGCAGAGCTTTGCGTTTATTCACTGCAGCTGTGAATTGAGTTGAGTTGAGCTGAGCTAGAAAACACTCATATTCCAGTACAGCGTCAACATTCAGACCACCAGCATGAACTCTTTAAAACAACATTAGAACTTTATGATCCTTGGCAAGCAAATGCTGTACTGTTGGAATGTGAATATTGTGCTTTCTGAGTGAGTGCATTCATGCCAGATTTCCAGCACTTTAACACATGAACACAGCAGAGTATTGTGCAACATCACACCAACTCACCTGCTGTAGTGCAGCTGCGGCAGCTGCGGCTGCCTGCTGTTGGAGAGCCGCGGTCTGCTGGGAAATCTGGTAATTGGCAGCGGACTGCGTGTTAAGAGACGCTGCAGCCAAGGCAGACTGCTGGGAGTACATAGAGGGGGAAGCACCTAAAAGAGACGGCTGCTGAACACCTAAAGCTGTAGCAGGACAGACAGGACAAAAGAAGTTATATGCAATTTTCCAGAGCCAAACTCTGACAGAACAGAATCCAGAACAAAGCAGACTAAACCTAATCCAAAGTACCCTGCAGTGAACACTGAACAAACAAGGATACAAAACACTAAATCTTTAATCTTCACAACTGGTTACTGAGGATGTAAGGAGATTACCAGGAATAATAAAACAAAAAACTTAGCTTATTGTATTACTCACAGTGTAAACTGTTCAAGTCAATGGACTGTGCAGAATGTCCAGGCTGAGACACCGCGGTGGCCGCAAACTGGGCCGCCCATGGAGGGTTCTTCTGTCCCCCGAACTGAGCCATGGAGGACGGCTTACGATACTGACGCCCCAGCAGCAAATGATGTCCTGTGGAAATGGTGATGTCACTTAAACCAACAATACTTTAAACCAGGAGTTCTCAGTGTTTTGCAGCCAGGAACCGCCATAGCCATAAGCAATGCCACAGGCCATCTCAGTATACATTTATTTTGTAAATGCAATCTAACTATTTACATACCAGTCTTATTATTTAATGTGTAAATAATTATTAATAATTAATATGTGCAAAATAATATTTTGACTCACAAAACACATTTTTAGTAAAATAGTTATTAGATTTAGGCAGACATTATTTATAGACTGAAACTTGGATTAAACCAATAATACTATTACTAATACAATTAATTTTTTTTTTTTTTAAATCAAACAAAAATCAAAAGGTGGCAATATTTATTAAACCAAATTTGATAATGGAATATATTTATTTAAAAAAAAAATAAAACTCCTGGCCAGGCCTCATGGACCCCACTTTGAGAATGACAGCAATTAAGCCATGGCAATCAATACATTGTGTTGTCAAAAGTTTTGGGACACCTAATATGTAATACGGCGTTGACCCATCCATTGCAGCTATAACAGAATTTTTGTCCATTCCACTAGAAGCACATTTGTGAGGTCAGGCACTGATGCTGGACGACAAGGTCTGGCTCGCAGTCTCCACTGTAATCCATTCCAAAGGTGTTCTATCAGGTTGAGGTCAGGACTCTGTGACACCAAACTCACTCATCCATGACTTTATGCACCTTGCTTTGTGCACTGGTGTGCAGTCATGTTGGAACAGGAAGGGGTCATCCCCAAACTGCTCCCACAAAGATGGGATCATGAAATTGTCCAAAATGTCTTGGGATGCTGAAGCATTAAGTGTTCCTTACACTGGAACTAAGGCGCCAAGCCCAAACCCTTAATTCAATGATTTGGAGGGGTGTCCCAAAACTTTTGCCGATATAGTGTATGTGGGATTACCTTAGGGTACCATGCTGAGATCTGATGTTATAAATCATCAGCATTTTTTATATATTAGTCTTAATAGTAATATCGCAAAAGAATACAATAACCGGTGTTTTAGTGTGACCATCTTGAGTTAGATCAAAATATATGAGCATGTTAGGGTAAATCTTGCCATTATTAAAACTTTTTTTTTTTGTTTGAAAATGATTCACATTTAACCATGGCACATCACTGATACACCAGTCAGCCTGAACTTACTGAAATTTAATATCGCGATATCCACTTCGTGTCAATATCGAACTGCCTAGCGAGCTTGTTAGCCACAGAGCTAGCGCCTTATCCCAGTCGCACAGCTGTATTCGATACAAAATGTAAACATATGTCTGCTGTAAGGGCGAATTTAAACTACATCAGCTAAATAATCAGCTCGGCTAAAGGCACAAAGTGAACGACAGTGGAGGTTTGCCTGTGGTGCAGAAAACCCAGCGTCGGGAACTGATTCTGTATATATCACCATAAACAACAGCCATGTAAACAGGCCACGGATATTAGCATTCGCTAGCTACCCTGCTCCTTAGCTAACATGGGCTACTAGATAGCTCGCTAGAGCATATAGACAAGCCATATACATACCGGCTATGTGCTAATGCGTTTCTGCAAAATCAACAGCAGCTTTATATTAAAGACGAGACATTTCGCAAGCATGAACAACAAGACTATACAAGGTTTTTTTTCCCACGAAGCAAACTTCTTTATCCACTCACACTTGAAATGTCAAGTCAGCAAACCCTGCACCGCCTGCAGCAGGCTAGCTCACTGTGCTAACGTTAGCCCTGGGCTCCGAGTACGCCGCGCGCTGGGGCACTTTGTTAAGCTGCTCTTTAATTGAGGACCAGTGATTAGCATGTTTGGTTAGCTCGGGGCTATTACTGGACATTCAGTCGACAAGAACCCTTCACGAATTAACAAAGTAAATAACGTCTACCGTCCAACAGGATGCGTGTCACAAGCTTAACAAACATTTCATAAAATGTCCCATAGTGTTATTTATCGTAGACGCTTACCGCTGGTAATGCAAGGAGACACAGCGCTGGTGCGAATGGAGACTGCGCATGCGCATCGTTCAAGTGACGTCAGGCCACTAACGGTTCTAAGTTCTCTTGAATTGTGTATAGAAATTTTGTATAGAAGTTTTCACTGTTGTAATGTGCATGTTTGTGATACTGAATGATACATGCTCTTCTGAAGATATCAGTGAAAACCTGGGTCACCTGTTTTGTTGTTATTGTGATGTATTCTGGTGCGAGTTGAGTCAATATTGTTTCAAGTGGAAAGATTTTTATTTGGTATTTAAATCCAAAACAAGTCTCTGGAAGTTACATGAACTTTCTCATTCTTACAGCAATATTCTGTATCCACAAACAATAAATCATAAAAGTGCTATCTGGACGTGCACAATTTCTGATAGAAATGGAGTATTTAATAGAAATATTAACATTAAGCAATGCAAGTGCTTTAGTGAGTTCATTCCCATGCCATAATTACACCTTTCTTTTTTTTTCTATGTACCATTCGTGATTCAGAGTTATTTTCTGAATTAATATCCTTTATACTGAACCACAACTTTGTTAATTGCTTATGAAATGGTTTATAGCAATATAAAATAAAAAAAGGAAGAAAAAAAGATCTCTTAAAGCAAAGATGAATTACCTCACACAGCAAGGAAGCTATAAAAAATATGTAAAATGTTGCATGTTTATTATATTATATTATATTATATTATATTATATTATATTATATTATATTATATTATATTATATTATATTATATTATATTATATTCTTTGGGTTTTATTCATTTTTTATATTTCTTAGGTTATATTTCTACTTTATAAATGCTATATTTCCTAGGTTAAAAATGGTTCCATCATGCACTCTAACTGGAATATGCACTGCTTTGAAAACAACTTACAACCATATTGACAATCATCGATAACAACCTATTATAAATTTCCAATACCATTTAGCCATTAAAGTTTTTTTAAAGGGTTCTACTTTTAACATACTGTTGATGAGAAACCTTTTGCATGGTACTGGTCTCTTATCACTTAAATGCTTAAAATCCCACAATAACTATCTATGGAGGATCTAATTTTCCTGATTCCTTGGTTAATATTTACTATATATATATATATATATATATATATATATATATATATATATATATATATATATATATATATATATATATTCATATGATACGATTGTACACTAGAGACTATGCTTTCTAAAACAGTAACTAATTTTTATAGCGCATTTCAAAACTTGCCTTTTTGTTCCTCTTGAACAAATTTATTTTCTTGAACAAATGATTTGAACAAAGAATTGAAACCAAATT